>NC_140495.1:7912500-8165000 GCF_964271855.1 Acomys minous
TCGCATCAGAGTACGTAGCACCAGACCAACCCCCCCCCCAACAGATTAATGGAGAAAGCAGGGAACAGCACCTTCTTCATTTATAGCCTTAGAAGACTTTAAAGTGGAAAACTCACAGGTAGGGTAAGTGGGAGGGTAGCGGTGAGGGTAAGGGTAAAGTGATAGGGCAGTGGTGAGGGTAAGAGTGAGTGGTAGGCTCAGTGGTAAGATGTTTGTCTAGTATGCATGAGGTCCCAGCTTTGATGCTCAGCATGGTACAAATGTGAAACAGTATGTATTGACACCTGCCAGTCATGGTACTAACCTCCTACCTTTTGAAAAGCTGTTTTCTATTTTACTGGGTAAAATGAGACCATTTTCACACCAGTATATGCTGCACTTTGAGCGTACCTACCCCACACTCCTTCTGATCGCTACTGGTGCCTATTAGCCCATTTGTTCTCCTAGGCTGCTCTGTTTCTGATTTGTGTCATCGACACACACAGCATCTCTTTTAAACTCGCATCTTGGAATCTAGAATTTCTTTAGACAGCCCTATAGAGAAAGGAAATGAAATGCATGGAGAGACACATTTGGCCTTTTCCACACTAGATAGGTATTTTCAAACTGCCCAGTGCAACCAGCAGCAGCAACTGGCAGTGACAGGACTTTCGTGTTGTGTACTGGTCCTATTAAACACAGCCCTATTTCTCATCATGCAGTCACGCTCCCTTACCCGCCCAAACTCTGAGCAACTAGTGGCTTTCCATTGCACAGAGGTAGGGGAGGAATGAGCAGCTGAGGTAGGGGAGGGCTGGGCGTTTTCTTTAGACTGGATGGAGACCAAAGACAGAAAAGATATGCGTAGCCTGCATCTGGCTTCACCCTTACCTGTGCTCTCTTGCTGGCCAGCCCTGGACTACTGACATCATTAAGACAGGTGGCCAAGCAGCAAATGGCACCGAAGGCTTAACTGGTGGCAGCATGGACCTCTATGTGTGCAGACTCCCTGCAGTTCTCCACTAGCCTGTACGGGTTGGTACCTGCCACATTACGTGCAGGATCATCAGGCTTGCTAGGATATGGTCACTGTCCATTCCTTACACACTACTGAGGTGGGAGCTGGGGCCTGCTGCTACTCACCTCACATCTGGAACATTCTCCCATAGGACAGACACCAAGGCAGGTGGTCAGCATCGTCTCCTTGCCTCCTTTCTGTAAATGTGGCCCATACAGAGTTAAGCCTCCTTCCTTCCCTTCTACTGGAGCTAGTGTGCTGTTCAGGTCACTGAAAAGGAAACAGAAGTCACAGTCCTGTTCAGAGAAACCTTATTATTATTATTCGTTATTATTATTATTATTATTATTATTATTAGTAGTAGTAGTAGTAGTAGTAGTAGTAGTAGTAGTAGTATCATTAAAAGTGACTGACACACAAATCATGTCACTTCTGTCTCCTTCTGTTTTAAACTCAGACATTTCTATACTGTTCGTCCCAATCTGCCCAAACTTGAAGGTAAGACTGGAAGCCACAAAGGCCAGCCCTGGCACCATCCAACCTTAAGCCAAGGCCTGCCATCCCCATAGTTCACTGCGTGGCCACAGGAGAAAAGGAGAAAATTCAGCACCTGTACACTTAGGCTATAGACACAATCTTCCTGTGACACGTAGCAGGAGTTCACAATCTTGGCTGGTGCCCTCTGGGAAAGGAAGCGGGGAGAAAGATGAAACTAAATCACCCGGTACAAAGTCACATCTGAGTTTAAAAAAAAAAACATCTCCGTTGTTCTCATAGGCAATATAAACCTTTTCAGAACACACCTGTGAGATGCTTTCCCCAGGTGCATGAAACGGGGGTGGGGGACGTGACAGAAAGTGAGGCCGCTCCGACTATTCACTCCTAAGATCAGGAATGAAGGAGAAAGGTAGGCTCTAAGGGACCGCAAAAGCAGGAAGTCATATTTCAAGTGTCTGCCTCACTGGCCTCCCCATCTTTGAAGCTGGACTCACTTCTCAGGTTTCACAGGCCCAGATGTCTGAGTTTGAAAGGAGACTTTGTATTGGCACAATGGGGCTACACACTGTAGGCCTTTTATGCGTTTAAAGTGTGATGCATTTCTTCGTCAAATCACAGTAGATTTTTCCGAAGGGGAAAATGATAATAATACATTGAAAGGTGGCATACATTAGTCTTAGACACCCGAGTTTAGTCCTTAAGAATAGTTTCTTCTTCTTCTTGGTAATCTACTGTCCTTCCTCTGAGTGCCACCAGGTCTCCCCCTCCAGGGGACATGGTCAAATGTGAGGCACCAGAGTACATGAGAAAGTCATATCCCACTCTCCACTCATCTGTGGAGAATGTTCTGACCATTGGCTAGATCTGGGTAGGGGTTTAAAGTTTACCGCCTGTATTGTACTTGGCTGGTGCCTTACTTTGAGCGGGATCCCTGGGCCCAAATCTGCCTATCATAATGTTCTACTTATAGGTTTCTAGGACCCTCTGGATCCTTCTACTTTGCCATTCTCCCATGCTTCTCTCATCTAGAGTCCCAATAGGATGTCCTCCCCTCTGTCCCAGTTTCCTGGTAAGTGAAGGCTTACCCTATGAGCATATACAGGGGGAGGTAATCCCCCTCAGGAACAGTCATAGGGGAGGGGAATAAGGGGAAAATGAGAGGGAGGGAAGAATGGGAGGATACAAGGGATGGGATAACCATTGAGATGTAACAAGAATAAATTAAGAAAAAAAGAAAAAAAAGAATAGCTTCTTCTTCTTCTTGTGTCTCAGAGCCCCAGGAAACTCACACACACACACACACACACACACACACACACACACACACACACACACACACACCTAGCAAGGAATCAAACAAATCTGAAAGTGGCCAGGCTCTACCATGTGCAATAGGATGAGTTACCTGTGGTGATGTGCCGGTTCCTTATTAAGTTGTGACTTTGGACAACTAACTTAATCCATATGAACCTCAGAGTGTAACAACAGAAAAAAAAAACTACAATAATCTGACCTGGTGAACTAGGAGGCGTAGCTCAGTCAGCAAGGGCTCGCCTGCCATGTGTGAGGGAGGGGCTTCATTCCCCCAACGCCTCTCACAAGCAAACAAGCCCAGTCCAGTCATCCAGGTTTTAGTAAGAAATTCAAAAATCGACCATTTATCGCATTAGCTGTTATTGATTAAGACTTAGCGGATAATACAATCTTGTCTTAGGGTGTTATGTTTCTCTTTTCTCCTTTTTGGGGGGATTTTGGGTACAAGTAGATCCTATATAATCTAGGCAGCCAGTGATGACCTTGAGCTTCTGACCTCCTGCCTCTGTTTCCCAAGAGCTGGGGTCATACATGTACACAACTGTACAGACTTGTATCTTTAAGCAACTTCCTAAACCATCCCTTTCTCTGGAAGGAAGAGAAGAATGAGCTGAAAAGTTGCTCAAGCCCTTCAGTAAGAAACCTGGTCTCAAACAAAACAAAACAAAACAAAACAACAACAGCAGCAGCAGCATCAAAAAACAAACAAACAAACCAAACAAAAAACCCCACACAAGATGGGCAGTCCCAGAGGAATAACTCCCTAGGTTGACCCCTAACCTCCATCTACACACACACACACACACACACACACACACACACACACACACACATACACACACACACACACACACACACACAGTACCAGGCTGAGTTTTCCTATCCTGATATCCACCTCTCCTCCGGGAAACACCCATTCTTGTCAACTATCATTTTTAATATGAAAGGTGACTCATAAGGGTTTGTCAGTTTATTTTCTGAATGCTAAAACTGGCGCTTGGTTATTGGCCCAGGTTGGGAACTTAACCCTGAGTGAGCTAAAAGCTCACTGTGATTTAGCTTGATTCTCTGATTACAGAGGGCAGTCCTGTAGGCTGGTGGCGTAGCTCAGCTGGTACAGTACCTACTTAACATATCGGAAGCCCTGGGTTTGAGCTCCAAAACCAGGCATGGTGCGGCATGCCTTTAATCCCCGCGTTTGGGGACTGGGGACAGGAGGATCTGACGTGTGACCTTAGCCAGTTCAAGGTCAGCATTGCAGATCAGGATGGTGAACACTGAGACCCAAATAGTTTAAGTGTTTGTAACATCCTTCCTGGCCTCCATCGCGACATCTATAACTCATGCTATAAGATCCCAAACTAGAATGTTGACTTTTAGTACCGCGCGTTGCCCCTTTCCCATATATCCGAACAGCTGTAAGTGTCAAACTTTTCGGGTAGTCCTTTCTCCAGCACAGACTTGTGTGCAAGCAGCTAAGACATGCTATAAATCCTTGGGGTTTATGTTTATTGGACGTCTGTTAGGCTATTCCAGGAGACTCTGTGATTTCCTACGGAGGAGAGGTGAGTTTTGGGTTCCTGTACAAAACCGGAGGCGCCTTGTAATTACATTGCCACAGAGCTGCAGCGCCACCTGTTGGCCGATGTGTTGATACTCACCACTCAGTACAAAGTTGTCAGGGGAATAAAAAACGCTTATTTCCAAAGCAACGAGATTATGGAAGGCCACAGTTAGATGGCTGTCTGTCACACTGGAAAAGGAGACCTCGTCTCTCTGATACGGTTGGAGCTGCTTAATTCTATTTGAGCAAAAAGTTGGTTATTTTTCTGCTCTGGGAGAAAACAGCAGAATAATAGTTTCAGAATCAAGAATCATAAGTCTTTATTAAAGAGATGGGAAAATCAAGCTGCCACGTGGGTGTGTCCCAGAGCTATTGAAATATTTAAAGTTTACATATTTAAATTTGAAGCATTTCAGAAGTAGAGACACAATTAATAATGACTAGTTATATTTCTATTAATTTTTAAACAGTTGTTACGATGCTGTCCTAGTTCACTTTCCGTTGTTGTCATAAAAAATGCCATGGCCATAAGCAATTCGGGGATGAAAGGGTTTATTTCATCTTGCACTTTCGGGCCACAGTGTCACTGAAGGAAGTTGGAGCAGGGCTGAAGCCAAGACCATGAAGGAATGCTTACAGGCTGGCTTCCCCGACATTCAGCCATCTCTCTTATACAGTTCCGGTTCACCTGCCTAGGGTCGTGTACCCATGGTAGGCTGGGGACATCCTTTCTTTCCAGGTCTGTCTAGATTTCTGTCAAATTGACAAAAGCTGTGACTGGTGCTTACAAAATCCCACCAAAGAACAACTCTTTGCTGGGCCTGTGTCACCTGTCACAGAAGTTTGTTCATTTTCCCTCTGTTGTTGTTGTTGTTTGGGTTTTGTTTGTTTGGTCATGTGGAAAAATTCCAGTGAGAACCATGGGTGTGGAAGACTTGTGCCTCCCACCAGTGAGTCTCTAAAAAGGCCAACTGCTCACAGTAAACAACAAAGAGTCAATGAAGAAGGGCCTCTCCGCCTACTTTTCTACCCTGGCCTCATCTTGGGACTTTTACAAAGGGATGGACACTTAGTCAAAATAGGCCTGCCATGGAGAAGACACCAAATGGGTATTCTCCTCAGTGATGGTGGTGGGGGGATTGGGGGAGTGGGAAGGTGGAGGTGGGTGGTGTAGGGGAGTAGGGGTTTGGGGACAAAAACATCCAGAGTGTGCATACGTACCACAGATGGAAGTCACGGAACATCCAGGGATGGCATCCACTGATTAGTAAGTGTCCCAAATTCAAGGACAGATGTATGCTTCTACTTTTGTTGTTGTTGTTGTTGGTGGTGGTGGTGATGGTGGTGGTAGTGGTGGTGGTTTTAATAAATGAACATTCAAGGCTGGCCTGGATCACAGGAGACTTCTCGAAAACAATTAAGCAAACAAACCCCAAACAACAACGGGGAGCTGATGTTGGGAGTGTGCAGTTGACACAGCAGCCCACCTCCGGTGCTCACCTGGGAAACGTCCAGGCGTGTGTGGTCCTCCCTCCCTCTCCTTCAGTCCAGATTTACCGCCCCCTTCGCATTCTCACTATCTTGGCACACTGTGTTTGCAGCTGCCTCCTAGCCAATGGCTTCCTTGGAAATCCAGTTCTGCATACATCCACTAGCATTTTAGAAATGCAAACTAGGTCACGTCACTTCACAGCTCAAAGCCAACGAGAAGGGACGAGATCCAACCCTCTTAGTACGGCACATCAGAGTTTCCAATTTGGCGCAAATTTCCTGTTCCAGCTTTGTTTCCTGGCTCCACCACCCCCGCTCTACAACCTAGCCCCTCCCTGACACACACTTGTCCAATTGGAGAGCTCTGTCTATATTTGCAGGCTATTTCTGCAGCCTGCTGTGTCCCAACATTAGATACATTTTTTTTTTCCATCCACCCTTCAAGGTCCATTGGCACTGCCTCTGGCCCTCAGGAGACTTCTCGAAGGTTCTCGGATGAAGAGTTTGCCTGCAAGATGTGATTGCCCCTCTATTGTTGCCTCTTTTTTTTTTTTTTAAATCACTTTGCTTAGTATACCATGAAGTTCACCGTGTTGTAACACCGCTGGCTGATTATTCCGCTCTACATAGATCATGGACTCTCTAACGTAAAAATCTCTGATAGACCTTGTTATGAGCTTTAATTGCCCGGCATTGTTCTAGAGTGTTCACTGAAAATTGAACATGAAGCTACCACTGCGCTAAAGACTAGAGATGCAAAGATAAGCTGTGACTGACACCCGCAGCCGCACCAATCAAGATCTCTCTTTGTGCTTCCTTAGCCTGCAAACAGTTTGGACGAAGGCTAAACCCCATCACAGTGGGGCGATTCTTACTAGAGACTGACCAAAATCAGCAGTGAAATAGTACCTATAATTTGTGCTACTTTAATATTTTCCAATTAAGTATTTTGTTATTAGGACGTGGTCTCAAGCATCCAGGCTAGTGCCGGCCTCACCATATAGCTGACAATGGCCTTGAACTCTTGATCCTCCGGCCCTCACTTTCCATAGGCTGGGATTATAGGAGTATGTTATCACATTGACTCAACATCTTAGCTTTTACTTAAATGTGTCATATATCTACATATGTCTTTACCATGTTCAGTTACATATGTCTTTATCATGTTCAGTTATTGAGTATTTTAAAAATATTTTAAAATCTACTTATCTGGGGGAGGGGACAGGCATGTGGAGATCAGAAGACCAGTGGTGGGAGTTGGTTTTCTTCTTTCACTGTGTGGGTTGTGAGGATGGAATTCAGGCCCTCAGACCAGGCTGCAAACTCCCTTACTTGCTTAGCCTCATGTGCTCTTTTTTGTGTCGCTTTCACATCGAGTACAGCGTCTGACACTTTGCCTGTGTATGCTAGTATTCTGCAAGCACAGGATTGTAACTCAGCATTTGTGGAATAAGCAAACATATGGACCAATGAACGGATGAGTTCCCACAATGACGGGCAGATGGATAAGTCTGAGTGTCTGGTCCTACTCCCAGTGAACACCCACTGCACTTGGCATGCAAGGCTTGGGGCTAGGGAGGGATGCCATTTGGTGATTCCTAAAAAGCCCTAACACTCTTCCAGGCTCTTCATATCCTGCCAAGGCATGAACACTGGAAGCTGTATTTCTTGTTTGTCTTGTCTGCTTGATCTCATTAGACTTGACCAGTTATAGGTGCTTATATGACCTTTAATCACAGGCAAAAATGAAGGGATGCTGTCTTCTGCTGGTAGGGGTGGGAATCCCCTCACACAGTTTACACCGAGTTTTCCGTGTTGGTGCCACACGTGAGGGATATGTTTGCAGATAGCTTTGTTGAGATCCCTCAGATTTGGCATGTCTCAAATCTTCTAGAACCTTTGTTTGTACAACTTTCTACCCAGTGGTAAATTCCTTCCTATTTAGAAACTCTAGGATGAATTCTGAGTGGCATGGATCCTTGATTAGAAATTAAAAGGAAACAGTAGTCATATTAAACATTCAATTCAATATTTTTTACAACAGCATATATTAAAGTATATAATGCTTATATGCTAGGACTCAACTTGTAGGAAGTGAGTATATTCAAAGAACATTGTATGCGTGTATGAAATTCTCAAACACCTAACTAAAAGACTATGTGTGTGTATGTATATATATATATATATATATATATATATATATATATAGAGAGAGAGAGAGAGAGAGAGAGAGAGAGAGAGAGTAAAATCATAAAGAAGTATCAACTGATAGAGAGAACAAAATATTAGATGTTCACAAAACTAGTGGCAAAACTGCTAACACACAGCTTAGGAAAGCTGATGACATTACATGGAGAGACTAAGTTCAGCTATCTCTCCCAATAATGATAAAACAATAAGCAGAAAAGAACTGTGGGACAGCAGACATTCGCCAATCTTCTGGCCATCCTGATGTACTTAGAGTTTCTATAAGAGTCCAAACCCCTATTTGACCATGTCCCCTGGATGGGGAGGCCTGGTGGCACTCAGAGGAAGGATAGCAGGCTACCAAGAAGAGACTTGATACCCTATGAGCATATACAAAGGGAGGAGGTCCCTCTCAGTCACAGTCATAGGGGACGGGAATAAGGGGAAAATGGGAGGGAGGGAGGAATGGGAGGATACAAGGGATGGGATAACCATTGAGATGTAATATGAATAAATTAATAATATTTTTTTTTTAAAAAGAGTCCAAACCCCAACCACAGAGCATTCTTAGTGACAAGTACACGTTGTTTACCATAATGCACTACATCCCAGGCTCAATAAGTGAAAACAGCCTCAGTGAATTCAGAACAGGCAAACACAGTATACCCTCCAATTAGACCTAATTGAATTACGAATTAATACTACAAAGATTATGGGAACATCCCAACTATTTTAAATTGAAACAGAAAATTTCTAAATTGATCAAGTAAAAAAACAAAAACAAAAGAAGAGTTCAAATATTTTGTACTGAGTAAAATGAAAACACAACAGTCCAAGATATGGAGGAGAGCGTGAAGGCAGTGCTAGAAAGAAATTTATTGGACCCTGTGGCTATATCTGCAAAGAATCAGCTTTCAAATCAATTACCTCATCTTCTACCCAAGGAAACTGGCATAGTAAAATGAATTTGATCCAAGGAAAACAGAAGAGAGAGGTAATAAAAGCAGGAGAGAGAAAAATACTAGAATAAATCATTAACCAACTGAGAATATAAAATTGATAAAATTTTAGCCAGAGTTTGATTAGGAAAAATGACAATATGTACAATTTACTAATCTCTAGAGTGAGAGATAAATTGCCATATAGATTCTTAGAATGAAAAATCATTTAAATTAACATATAGCAATAAAGTAGTATTATAAACAACTTGATGACAATTTATCCAACATTTGATGAAATGAAAAAATAACACAAAAGACGTAAATTATCAAAACCCATTTAAGAACTAGATAATTTGGATTATAGCCTTGTATCTATTTTTAAAATTGTATTTGTTCTTAAAAAGTTCCTCAGAGAGAAAATCGTGTAAGTCCTTCAAACATCTAAAAACAGAATAAATGAAACCTCCTTCATACCTCTTCCAAAATTTTGAGTACTAGAAGTTCATCTTATAAGGCCCATGATCACATTCTAATACCCAAGTTTGGGACAACTTCTACAAAGAGAAAACTCCTCTTTGTGATTGCTCATAAGCATTTATCATATTAAGGGGGAAATGTCATATATTGTGGCTAGGTAGGAAAGTGCCTATCCTTGCCCAAAGAGAAGGCTGGCGCTTGCTCCCTGCTCCTTGAGAAAGGCAGATCCTACATTCTCAGAAGGAATGCACTGCCTGACAAAACATGTCTGTTTCCCTGGGGACACTATGCCATGACAGATGACATGATCGTGTGACTTAGAACAGAGGCTTTTGGTCCGAGGACAGTTCAGTCTTTGGGAATGTTGGGGCAGAGCTTGGTAATGTGGACCACATGATATGAGGGAGCTCCAGCAATGACTATGAGCAGCACCACAGCTTACAGTGAGCTTCCCTGGCTGGCAATAACCTACGAGCGTTGGGGCATGTTGTCATTGGGGTAGTGGTACTTTCTGGAATGTCACTGTGAAATGGCTGCTGGGAGTTTGGAACTGGTTAGACTCCATGAGGATCAATCTCTGGTTGTACTTAGCATGCTTTTGAACTCTTTAAATGACTCAAACCATGAGATAAATGGGGTCTGTGAGTCTTTGAGCACACTACTGAACTTGAAGGAGCTCTTGGAGACCCAAAAACTTGCTATCAGAAGCAAAGGCCGGCATTCTTGGGAACTATTTGCTAATATACAATGACTAAGTATGGTTAAGCCCAGGAACGCAAGAGTGATTTGACACTTGAATGGAATTCACCATAATTTCAAGCGTAAAAGAAAAACACATGTTCATTTCAGTTAGAGCAAGACATACTTGGGAAAACAAACAACATCCATTATAGTAAAATACCTACATCAGACTAAGAACACAAAAGGCATCCTTCAACTTGATCAGGGATGTCTATGAAGGAATTTACAAGTAACACCAGTCACGGCAGTAAATAGTGAATGTTTTCCCTCTAAGAGTAGGAATAAGGGAGATGCCAGCTCTTGCCTACTATGTTTATTGTAGCAAAGGCTTGAGCCAGTAGAGTGTGGGAAAAAAGAAGGAAAATAGGAAGAGTGAATGAAACCTAGATTTAGTATTGGTGTAAAAATTGTCATTTAAGAGGTTATAGAGGTAGCTTAGTGGTTAAGAGCACTGGTTGCTCTTCCAGAGGACTCAACTTCAAATCCCAGCACCGACATCAGGTAGCTAACAACTGTCTATACCTCCAACTCCTGGAGAGATCTAACACCCTCTCCTGGTTTCTGCAGGCACCTGTGTGTTTGTACACACACACAGACACACACACACATACACACACACACACACACAGACACCCCTTTTTAAAAAGCAGAGTAATAAACCCCCACATTAAAATTGTTTTTATCTATGACTGTTTTCATAAGAAAAAGTTTTAGAGATACAATAACTGAGTCATATAATATATATTTCAGTCAGAGCAGGAAGGTTCATGTCTGCCATCCCAGCTCTTGGGAGGTGCAGGATGCAGGAACAAGAATTCAAGGTCAGCCTTAGATATATAGGGAGTTCAGGATCAGCCTGGGCTCCATGAAAATCCATCTCAACAGAGAAAAATCAACCCAGAAACAATGCCACCAACAAAAATGGCAGGAATCTGTCTCAAGACCTATGGAAATAAAACTGTTCAGGGTGCATTTTCTTCTATACGGCTTCTGCCAATCTACATGTCTACCAGCCTTTTATGAGCATTTTCATTCAAACTCATCACCAAGGCTGTTAGTGTCTTAATTAGCTCATTTGCATTTCACAAGAGCACTGACCTTTGTGTTCTTCAACAGCGTGGCATTTCCTGCCATTCTGGGTGCTCACTCGATATTTATTAAACAAAATAATTATATCCAACTTACTCAAATGGCACACACAATATTGTTGAAAGTTCACTTTAATACTGTTGCTGTAAATAAATATCTTCATGGATTTTTTTTCTTACGTATTCTGGAAGCTGAGCATTATTATTCTTTGTTATTCGGGCTATTGCACTTTTAGACTTGAGTAGTTTAATTAGATTGGTGTGTTTTATTTATTTTGTCTTGGTTAACTCTCAGTCCTTTTGAGAGGTAAGATCACACCATTTCCTTGGACAAGAAGATAATTTTTATCAGTCGTGCATTGCAACATTAGCCAGAGTTGACGTTTGTGCAATGAGATATTCCTATCCTCATATCAGACTACAAATAAATGCCTAGGGACACACATATATGTGAGTAACATACCGTGACAAGGACAACACACCTTGCAGATGACAAAGTGAAGTTGACTCACACACAGCTCAGCATCCCTTGCTTCTTTCCTTTCAGTACCAAATGCTACGCTGTGCTTATTGGATGGAGGAAGAGCTAAAATAACAGATACTATGAGTCTTAGCTGCTTTCCTATTGCTGTGACAAAATCCCATGACCGAGACAACTTATAAAAGAAAGCATTTAATTTGGATTATAGTTTCAGAGGGTTAGAATCCAAGGTGGCGGAGCAAGGTGGCAGGAACAGTTGACGGATCACATCCTGATCCATAAGCAATAGGGTGAGCCCTTTGAAACTTTAAAACCTTGCTTACTTGCCTAACCTGATTTGGACTGAATATTTTTTCAGTAAGTGTTTGATTTAACTGTTCTTCATGTCTTTAACCCTGTTTGAGCAACCGCTGCCCTTCAGTGGTGTTGACACCCACTTGCACTGCTTAAGGCTCGTCCTTCTGATGATATATATTCTTTCTCAGCTTTGTTTTGTTTTCTGAAGTCCTGACTGCTATGTATATCTTTTCTCCACCACCTCTGTCAAGTTTTGTTCTGGAAACACTGTTGTTCAGTTTCCTTTGAGTCCTTTTCCCTTGAAACCAAACACTGTTCACAGCTGTGGCCTCAGCTACCATAGCATCTATTATCCCTTAAAAAGAATGTCTTCTACCCCCAAGTCTCCTCAGACCAGCCATGCCAAAGACCACTCCCCCTCTCATTTCTCTTGCTGACTGGGGGTCCAATGTATATTTGGTCAATCATTTTAATGCCTCCTCTCTCATCTAAGGCCCCTAAATCTATTTAGTACACAAATTCTTCCAATGTCAGCTACAGGCAACTTCTGAAATCTCTAATTTTCCACATTTCTGATATTACCCTTGGACAACATCTCATCGTCCTTGTCTAGGATATGGGGATTTGGAGCCCCTTTAATTTACTTATATTTATGTTTACCTTTGATTCACATGAGAGGAGGCTGCACTCATCCTGTGGTGCAAGTATAGGCACCAGAGGGTATCATGGAGTTGGTTTGTTCCTTCCACTATGTGGTTCCAGGGACCACAGTGAAGTCATCAGCCTTGGTGTCAGTTCCTTTATTGAGCACTTTATGTCCAGTCTCACACCTTTCACTCTAAGCCTCTTCCCAAATTTCCCCCAGAGTAAGGCACAGCCTAAGCCTTGATCTCTAGAGGATAAGTAAGGAAACCCAGAGGCTGTATGTAACCTTGCTCAATAGTTGCACCTAATGTCTGAGGTGCTGTCTGGGCAAGACTGCAGATACACAAGATGAGTACGACCATGCTTGATTTAGACATATTAGAAGCCATTTGTCCGATGTTTGCCATTAGGCCAGACTTCTAATACATTGTCCCCTACATCATTAATAAAATGTAGATTATAATACTCACCGATGTTAACTAAGATATAGGCTAAATCACTTTAAATTCTGTGCTCAAATAACAGTTAAAGACAGGATAACTCTACTTACTATCTTAGTTGGGGTTTAAATTGCTGTAATAAAACACGATGGCCAAAACCAACTTAAGGATACATGAGCTTAGTCCAGCTTACAACTCTCCAGCCAAATTTCATCACTGAGGTTGGTCAAGGCAGGAAGTCCAAGTAGGAACACAGAGGTAGGAACTGATGCCAAAACCATGGAGAAACAATGTTTGCTGACTTTCTCCTGATGACTCGCTAATCTTGCTCTCACATACAAGCCAAGACCACCTGTTCAGAGGTGTGCTGCCCTCAGTGGGATGGGCCCTCCCTCCCACATCAATGGTAATCAAGAAAATGCCACAGACTCAGCCAGAGACCAAGCTAATAGAGGTGTCTTCTCACTGGAGGTTCTTTCCAGAAACCTGACATGTGTCAAGATGACAAAGAGCCAAGCAAGACCATGACCATGTATGTTTGAAGTCAACAGTCTTACCAATCTCTCTAGATATATCATGGCCATATTCAAATTCCTTTTAACTTTTAGTCCGCCATTTTGTTGCATATGTTCAACCTCTACCCAAGGCTTACTGTCATGTCAACTAAAATGCAAAGCAAGCAGTTACCTGTGAAAGAAGTGCAACCAGGCTCCCATGTGACACTTCAGTACACCAGAGGAAACTCACTCTGCTAATGTCACTTCCGTTTGACAAGCTTTTACTACCAGGTGAAGCAGGGAGAAACTGAGTGGACAACTCATGCCGAAGAAGACAAATAAGAGTTTAGAAGGGACAGATGTAAAATCATATAAAACAGTGCTTGTCACTTAGTGAGCACTATAAATAAGAGATGCAGGGAGGTTAAGAAACATGTCTTAGAGTTGCACTGCATAAATAGAGAAAGAAAACGGACTCCACTAAGCTGGAGGGTCTCCAGCCTTGCCTCTGCCTACAGTAAGCTGCACACGTACTGAAATCAAGAAGAGAGAAAGCCACTCCCACTGCTGGCACTGGCGGAGAACTCATATCTGTGAATGAGCCTCATGCGCACCTTAATAGCTTCTAAATGTCAATGGGGTTCATAGAGATTCAGGGTTCCTCCCCTCTGAGTTATTCCAGGAGCTGTAGTTTGGGTCATGATTATACCCCCAGAAGATACCCAGTGAAGGACTCGGGTAAAGAACACCAGCTTTTGTTTTGTGCAGCAGTTCTCCACCTGTGAATTGTGACTCCTTTGTGGGGCTAAACAACCCTTTCACAGGGGTCATCTAAGGCCATCTGAAAGCATAGATATCTACATTAAGAGTCATAAATACAGTTATGAAGTAGCAATGGAAATCATGTTATGGTTGGGGGGTCACCGTAATGTGAAGAACTGTACTAAAGGGTGGCAGCATTAGGAAGGTAGAGAACTGTTGATTTAGAGGAAGCCAGAGGGCTTCTGCTACGTTTGTGCTCAGAGAATTTCATATCTTACGTACAGTAGAAAAGTCTCAGGCTTCTCTCCACTTTGAGTCATTCTAACCCACTTTTCTACAAAGATGTATTATACTGTTATTTTACATGTATATTTTGCCTGAGTGTATGTATCTGAGCCATGCAATGTGCCTGGTGCCCATGGAGGTCAGAAGGCAGCATCAGATCCCCTAAACCAGTGTTGCAGATTAGTTATGAGCAGCCAGATGGGTGCTGAGAACTGAACCCAGGTCCTATGCAAGAACAGTATGTGCTCTTAACAGCTGAGCCATCTCTTTGACTCTGCATTATGTTTGTATAGCTGTACTTCAGGGGTAATGGTTATCCTGTTGTGTCTTTATACTACCCACATCCCTGTGTGGCATATGAGAGCAAGCATTGTCGACTGTCTTGATTCTCTACTTTTTTTTTTAAAGCACAATTTATTGCATGAAGAATCTGGGCCTTAGATAACTTTTTTCAGGTCATAAAAAAAGTCAAGAGTAGAGGGATTGAGAGGAAGTCCCAGGAAGAGCCTGACTCATAATCATGAGGTCTTGAGTTTGATCCTGCAAACCCACATAAAAAGAAAGCCAAGCATGGTGGAGCCGCGTAATCCCAGCATTGTAGACGTAAAGACAGGGGAATCTCTGGAGCTCAGTGGCTGGCCATCTAGCCTGTACAGCAAGTTCCACACCACCTCAGCAAGTGCCAGGCCAAGGAGCTTGTCTCAACAAACAAAGTGGACATCATTATGAGTGACAGCAATTGAGGTGATTTTTTTAGGGGGGGGCCTTGGCATCCAGGTATGCACTCACATACACACACACACACACACACACACACACACACACACAGAGAGAGAGAGAGAGAGAGAGAGAGAGAGAGAGAGAGAGAGAGAGAGGGAGAGAGACACAGACAGACAGACAGACAGACAGACAGACAGACAGACAGACAGAGACAGAGAGACAGAGAGACAGAGACAGAGACAGAGACAGACAGAGACAGAGACAGAGACACAGAGATGCAGAGACGCAGAGAGACAGAGAGACAGAGAGACAGAGACAGAAAGACGGGGGGAAGAAAATAAGTGGAGGACTACACATTCATTTTCTGTGCTGTGGGCTCATGCACCTTATTTGGCCAACTATTATTGAATATCTAAGATAATTAGTTCTGCTCATTGGAGGATATAAGTTATGAGCCACACAAAGTGGAATTCTTGACTTTGGAAACTTTGTAGTCTTCACAGAAAGACAAATATGCAATGTCTTAATTGAACTAGGTTTTATATTCCAGTGGAATATAAACAGTAAAGGTCTGCGACAGTACCCCTTAAGAATTCTGGCAAGACATGGATAGTGGTTGGGACCTCACCTCCTATCAGCACTGTCCTTACACAGTAGGATATGCAAAACTGGGGACCGGGAGGAGGCAAAGCTGCGAAGGAAGGAAGCTGGGAAATGTGGAAATTCAGAGGCCCCTATGTCACATGCCTTCTAACAGGTAGGAATGAAATAGTATGTGGGCATTACATGTGGAGCTTGTAATTTTAATGTCATTAACTCAGATGTGACAGGCTGAGGCAAGGACCACAATGGTTTCTGTTACTATTTAGGTCAGAGCAGATCACCACCACCCAGGGCCATCATAGGGAGGCGAGGAGATGAGGAGCAGTTCTTATAAAGGAAGTGGTCTGAGCACATGGAGAATAGATTCTAAGAACCACAGATTCTGAGAACCACATTCCATGTCAGCTGGAATTAGATCATGGATGCAGTGATGAGAGTGGCCAGAGAAAAAAAAGGGAACCTGCTCTCCTGGAAAGGGAAGGACTCATGTTGCAGATCTCAGGAGGCCCTGAGAAATACCCTCAGGATATCA
This sequence comes from Acomys minous, assembly GCF_964271855.1. Lineage (NCBI taxonomy): Eukaryota > Metazoa > Chordata > Mammalia > Rodentia > Muridae > Acomys > Acomys minous. Next base: position 7,929,061 of record NC_140495.1, read on the forward strand.
GCAGGATCAGAGGTCAGCATGTAGAACCCTCTGGACCCACATGGAGTCAGGTAGGATGTGATGCGTCTGAGGCTGTGGTGATAGAGATCTGTCTCCTGAAGGCTCTGATGCCTGGATGAGAAAAGTACAGTGGCTGAGTGTGACAGTGTTAGGTTTTGTCAACATGTTACACAGCTCGACATATCTTGGAAGAGGGAATCCCAGTCGAGGAACCGCCTCCATCAGATTGGCCTGAGGCCATGTGGGGAGCACTTACTCATTTAACGATGGATGTGGGAGGAGTCAGTCCACTCTGGGTTGTGTCACCACTGGGCTGGTGGCTTCTAAGAAAGCAAGATGAACAAGCCAATAAGTGGCATTCTTCTATGTTTCCTGCCTCTTCTCCTGCTTCGCTTCCTGCTCTGACTTTTCTCAGTGACAGACAGTGATCTGGACATGTAAGCTAAATAAATCAGTTCCTACCCAAGTTTCTCTGGTCAGTGTTTTAGCACAGCAATAGGAAGTCAAAGTAGCACAATAGCTCACTTAAACTCTCACGGTCACCTTTGTCTGGGCATTCCTTGTATCTCTAGCTTCCTCTTGGTTTCAGCTCTGACCGTGTGGCCCCCGTTTTATAGTTGAGATGAGTTGCTTTCACTTGAAACAAGGCAGGTTGAGGAAGAATTAGAGGAGCCACCAAGAGAAGCAAGATGCCAAGGGACCAAAGGAGCTGCTACGTTTCTCATGAAAGGACTGGTGAGAGGTGTGGCTTTGAATTCTACTAAGAGGGTGGGTTGCATTGGCCAGATGTTTCCCAAAGCGCTTTGGGACAGGGAAGCCCTAGGGGAGGGCTTAGGAAAGGCCACCAGGGACCACTAACCGTGACAATGACTGATTGGCTTGATAACCGTCTTCCAAGTTGTACAGATGTTTCCATTAGGCCATGTGCCTCATCGGGCCACCATGAGCTAGGCTGGAAATAGTGCACAATGCTGTTTACAGCCTCTATTGTGGTTTCCAGCTTCCCTAAGGGACAGCGGCCAATATCACCATTCCCTGGGACTCTCATGCCTCTGCATTAAATATCACCAGCCTTGTATTCTTATTTTGATGTGAGTGTCCCAGGCGGCAAGTAGCACCTGGGAAGGCCAGAGAGTCTTGAGCCCCATGGAAATGGAGTTGCATATAGCTTTGGGCTGCTCTTAACCACTGAGCCATCTCTCCAGCCCCTAGACTTTTTTTTTACTCATATTGAAATCCCACACCAGGGAAACTCATCAGGCCTCCTGATAACAAGAAAGTAGCAATAAAACTTGCACTCACTGTTTGAGCTAGAAGAATAACCTGTGCTTTCAAGCTTGGTGGGGACACGGATTGACTCTTAGGATGATGACATCATGCATTGAGTCTGCCTGTCATTTCAGCTTCAGAGTATCTATCACCCTCTTCTGGTCTCCCTGGGTACCTGCACACATATGGTATACACACACACACACACACACACACACACACACACACACACACACACACGCAGGCAAAAAAAAAAAATAAGTCCTTCAGCTCACTGGTGTACTTTCTGGTCTTAAACGACAGGATCAAAGGGCACAGCTTAGAATCCAATAATTTTCAAAATTGTTTTGTTTTATGTGCATTGCTGTGACAGTTTCAGATCCATTGGAACTGGAGTTACTCCATGAGGGTGCTGGGAATTGAGGCTGGGACCTCTGGAAGAACAGCCAGTACTCTTAACTGCTGAGCCATCTCTCGAGCCTAAAATGCTATATTTTTTTTAAAGTGGTCTAAGTATCATTGTGGCATAAAAATATCTGCAACAAAGTCATAAGAACCTCTAGTGCCTCAGTACTATATTTGCCTACCTGTAGCCAACATTTAAGCAAGTAATTCTTGCCAGGCGGTGGTGGCACACACCTTTAATCCCAGCACTCAGGAAGTAGAGGCACGTGGATCCCTGTGTGTTTGAGGCCAGCCTGGTCTACAAAGCAAGTCCAGGACAGCCAAGGCTACACAGACAAACCTTGTCTCGAAAAACAAAAAACAGAAAACAAAAAAACAAAAGAAAAGAAAAAGAAAGAAACTAGTTCTTATCAGATAGAAGCTAGGGGAAATTGAATTTTCTAATCATATTTTTAAAATATGATTCTCTTAATAACCAAATTAGCAAATGTAGCTAATTCTATTCAGAAGCCTCATGGTGAGAGAACATATTCTGATTGGCTCCTGAGGCAGGCACATGGTGAGCTATGTGTGTGTGTCGGACTATAATCCCTTGTGCTGTACTGCAACCATTGTTGAGAGAACGCCATTCCTTTCTCCTCAAGTACAGGCTAAGAAGCAGGGAAGGGGCCTTGTTACTCTACCTAGTACTGGCTAGTTTGTTTGTTTGTTTGTTTGTTTGCTTGGTACTGGCTAGTTTTACCTGAAGGGTTAATGTTACTCTACTACCCATGCTGGTTAGTTTAACTAATGCAACCTAGACTCACTGGGAAGAGAGTTTTCAAGAGGAATTATCTTTATCAGGTTGGCCGGTAGGAATACCTGTTGCACATAACTTATCAGTATGGCCTAGGGTGCAAGTAACACAGTGAGATTACAATGTATTTTAACTACTATGCTGGGTAGAATCTAAAGTACTCTAATCCTATGGCCTCAAAACCTGCATATATATCAATAACTTGCCAATCTGATGACTCCTGGGGCAGCGTCTTTCCCAACTGTCCACTGTCCACCTACCAGCTTTTCCAACCTCCTCCTGGAAGCTCCGCCTTCCACTTCCTGTCCTTCCTGCCCAACTGATTGGTCAGACAGCACTTTATTGACAACTGCTACGTCCACTCAAGGCATGCCTCCACAAATACCTGTGGGAGAGATTGTCTGTTTTTGATGTAGAAAGATCTAGCCCACTGGGGATGGTACCATCCCCTAAGGGGGTCCTGAAGTATATAATATAGGAGAAAACTAGATGAAACCTAGTAACTGGCGTGTATTTATCTCTCTGCTCTTGACTGTGGGTGTGAAATGACTATTTTTCCCTTGTCCTCAGTAACATCTGGAACTGGAGCCCATATAAGCCCCCTTTTCCCTGAACTGGCTTTTGTTAGGCTATTTTATCACAATGGAAGCAGAACACACTGCTGCCCTTGGCGGGAACTCGGTGTGCTGGCAGGCTGAACTGGATGGAGACTCTACAAAACATTGGTGTTTTCTGTGCTCCGGTACACTGTCACAGGGATATTTACAGAAAAGGTTTTGTTTGTGGCTTCCTATGTTTAGCCTTTATTTACTTAAACCTTTTTTAAAAATCTCATTTTGACCTTGTATTCCAACTCAATTAATGGTGCCACTTGAAGAAGGAAAAAATAAAAGCAGACTAAAATAGGTCATTTGTGGATTAAAACCATCACGTACGTACGAGAGCCAATAATAGCCTCTTGAAGGAGGCAAAACAATTTGACAGAGGGGCAAACAGTTCACCCTCTCAGTTGGTTTTAAAGTTTTTTTTTAAAAAGGCAAAATAAACAAAACCAGACTTGGTGCGCAGTAAGACTACAATAAACATTTAGTGAGTAACTCAAGGTGCCGAGAGGCACCACTCAACATGGCTCAAGGTGCCGAGAGACACCACTCAACATGGCGGTCCCCAGCAGCCACTGCTTATTCTAGTGACAGCTACACCCAATATTTTTTATATGGGAAGGAATTCATTAGGATAAGCGAATTGCATTTAAGACTCAAAGCTGCTTTAAGTTGCAAGGTTCAATAACTTTAATAAAAATGGATAAACTCGGGAGCTGAGCAGGACAGGTTGCTGTGTTCAGAGACTGGCTATGGTAACGCCAACTATAAAATAAGGTAGCTTCATCTCACCAGGTGTGGGGCCTCATCCATGTAATCCTAGTACTTAGGAAGCTGAGGCAGAAGGATTAGGACAAATATGAAGCTCTCCTGGCTTTCAGAGTGAATTCTAAGTCAGCTTGGACTAAAGCACACGTTCTATCTCAAGCAATATTTAATAGGAGCAAAACACTCCTTTGTTAATGTTTAATGATTTCTGTGAAGTAAGTGTGTTTATTTCATAATTTAAAATAAGCAAATCCGAAAAACCAAACTTTGAATATCTCTCAACAGAATTACTATGAAGTGGCATTAGCTAGCATTAGCCCCTCATGCCCTACGTATAGGTGAAACTGCTTTGAAGTGTAGAGCCTTTGGTCACTAATAAATAAGAAGTTAATGGTATTTCTGATTGGTGTGAAAAGGGGCCATGAGACAGAGGCTCAGGATACATCCACCTCATATAATCACCCTCATCTTTTCCTCCTCCTAATCCTCCTCCTCCTCCTTCTCCTTTTCCTCTTCTCCCTCCTCCTCCTCCAGGCGGCCTTTAAAAGGGACAGATTCAGGCTGGGTTGTATAACCTCTGTCATATATGTAACTAACATGAGTTGCTTTGGTTGCTCTAAAGCGTGCATCCTGAGCATAAGGATTCACTTCTGAGGGATCAGAGATTCCTGCTGCCAGGTACTTCCATCTTAAAGGTTGCAGAGGACCTTGGTTCAATCCCCAGTACCCAAACGGTGGTTACAACCATCTGCAACTCCAGTCCCAGAGGCTCCGATGCTTCTTTTGGCCTCCATGTGCACCAAGCTTGCACAGTGAGTACACATATATGTGCAGGCAAACTTGCACACATAAATATACATACATACACGCATACATGCATATTTTTAAACAATATCTTCAAGCCTGCTTGGTAAATTGAAACTGTGTTAGCCAGGGCCACATCATGTTGAGAAGCTCCTCCATTTTGGTTGAACTATGAAGACACCAATAGCTGTAATAATATTCTAGAAGTAATTTAACCTATGTCTCTCCAATGCTCTCCTTCCCTGCTCCTGAGATGCCAAGTAACCGCTGGCCAGGAAAGAGTTTTCTTTTTCACCTACTGTTCTTTTATTGACTACCAACTGGCTGTCCCCTGCCATTGTCACTAACAGATCCCAAAGGAACTTTTACATCACCTTCCCTTCCTCTATAACCTATAAGAAGGGCGTGTCATCTGTCAGATGGGCCTGCCATCCTGCTGCTGTCTGCTTGTCTATGGATCCCAAACCCCTGAAGCATTCACTTTGCAATGTCAAAGCCACAAATCCTGCTTTGGACTGAGCTGAGGTCCCTAAAAATCACCTAGGGGAACATCTCAGGCCCTGGTGGGTAGCAGCAGGAAGCTGTGCTCCCTTACCTGAACTTCAAAATACTGAAAAAACTCAAACTTGGTGCTCATGTGGCCCCACCCTCCTTATCTATAGATGAGTAGTAAATTCAGGAAGAACAGCATTCTCTGTAACGTGACAAGTGGACAGCATGGTGGTTGAATGAGAAATGGCCCCTCAGAGTTTGAGTATTGGTGGCGCTGTCCTGAGCAGTTTAAGAGGTGTGGCTTTGCTGCAGGACGTACATCCCTGGTGTGAGGTTTGAGCTTATAGCCTCACTCTCCTCCAGGCTCTCTCTGGCTCTTAGCTTCCTGTTCCTGCTACCATGCCTGGCTACCATGATGGGCTCATCGCCTTCTGGTACCATAAGCGCAAATGAACTCTTCCTTCCTTTCATTGGCCTCTGGCCATGGTGTTTTTATCACACCAACAGAAAGGTAACTAATACAGACCTCCAGCTTTGCAAATGGCACTACATTGCCATCTTTCCCCACACCCATGCCAATGTCTCAGTCATTTGAACTAACTGCTTCTTTTACACACCAGAATTAAAAAAAAAAAAAAAAGATTGGTGTGGGATTTTTGTTCCCATAGACAGCTTTTGTAAACAAAGTAGCACACCCTGAGACTTCAAAGGTAATAGCCAGGAAGTACCTGAAATTGAATTTTATTGGATATATAATACGTCTCAAAGCAGGACCCACTGTCTGCATAGAGTCACAGTGCTACAATATTGTCGTTTCATTGCAATAATAATTAAGACATAATCAAAGCATAAGTCAGATAATCCATAGTTTATTTTGTTTAGCTTGTATTTTTTTTAATGTATATGAGTATTCTATCTGCATGTGTATCTGTCTGTGCACCGCATGCATGCCTTGTGCATGTGGGGGCCAAAGAAGGCACTGGATTCCCTGGAACAACTGTGGGCCTCCTTTGAGGTGCTGGGAGCTGGACTTGGGTCCTCTGGAAGAGCAGCCAGTGTGCTTAAGCACTTAACCCTCTCTCTAGCACTGCTTTGTTTTGTTTTGGAGAGAAAGCATCCCTCTGTGTATCCCAGGCTGCTCTTGGACTTTCAATCCTCTTGTCTTACCCTTACTTGCCAAAAGGACAGTTGTGTGCCATCTTGTGCCAGCAACTGTCTGAGAGATGGCCTTTTAACTCTTGCAGTTCCCAGTTCCAAGTGCTCATATTTGATTGCTTGCTTAGTTAAGGAACTGGTACAAGAAGAGGAAGACTGTGTGACCTAAAGCACATAGTTAAGTCCTTCTGGCCTGCCGTGTGGGTCCTGGGGATTGAACTCAGGTCATCAGACTTGGCAGCAAGCTCCTTTACCTGCTGAGCCACATCATTACTCCTTTTCACAAATGTGTTATGTTACAGATAGGATCTGATGAAGTGACTTCCCAGTGCAAAGAAATGATGAAAATCACAGGAGTCAGAGATATTATCTCAATAATTCCCAGCTAAGAATTGAAGAACAAAGATAATAATGAGTTTGAATAAAATACAGTCAGAAGATCATCCCAGGGAGGAGACAGAGGCAGCAGATGACAGCATCTCTACTCGATAGGCATTAGAGTCACTGGGATGCCTTTAAAACAGTGTGACAGCTCTATTAACCATCAATTAAATCAGATTCCAGACCTCAGAGCCACACACATGTAATTCAAAACTTCCCAGGTGATGCTGACATGAAGTGGACATTGAGAGCCGCTGTTGTGGAGCAACTGAAACAGAGAGTTGGGTGGGAGAGTGGATCATAGAAATATAAGTAGTCTGATACTTATAAAAAAATTACTTTGCAGGCCAGGAGGCAATTCAGCTTCAAATGCTGGTATTACCCTTTTCCTAGGTGATGTGCCTTTTTTTTTTACATTTACCTTGTGTGTGTGTGTGTCAGTGTGTGTGTGTCAGTGTGTCTGTGTGTGTCAGTGTGTTTGTGTGTGTATCAGTGTGTGTGTGTGTGTGTGCGTGTGTATGTGTGTGTGTCAGTGTGTGTGTGTGTCACTGTGCCTGTGTGTGTGTGTGTGTGTGTGTGTGTGTATGTGTGTGTGTGTGTGTGTGTGTGTGTGTGTGTGTGTGTTTGCCTGTCATGAAAAATGTGTGAAGGTCAAAGGACAACTTGCAGGCGTCAGTTCTCTCCATTCTGCCCTGTGGGTTCTGAGGATCCAACTTAGGTAGCAAGGTTGATGACAAACGCCTTTGCCTGCTGAGCTATCTCATCAGGCCCTTAGCATATTTTTTTTTAATTTTTAAAATACTTGAGCTAGATTTTAATTCATATCTAATGAATGCTTTTATTTCATTTAAAAGAAACAGGTAATATTACAAGGAAAATTTGTTTTGCTTTAAGACTGATCCACACATGGGTAAAACTGGAAAACCATTAACTGTGAACGGCTCTGGATCCATCGCATAGAGTCCGCCACCTGGGAAAGTTAATGGATGATAGCATATGCAGACAGGTTAATTACAGGTAAATATAGCCTGAGTATGTGTTCCAATGAGAGTCCTGGGAACTAGGTATTCCAGAAATGCTTTTCAGGAAACAAACAAACAAACAAACAACAATAAAATGTGTAACGAAGGTGCCCATGACTGAGAGGAGCCTATGGAGAAAAGCTAGGTGGCTTCTCCAAGACTCACCTTGGAGGTGGAGCCACTGTTGGTTATGCAAGGGGTAGAATTTCCATATTGGGTGTGGGAAAAGCAATTTCTATGTGATTTGTTTAAAAAGGAAGAAAATATATGGAGATTAAAAAGAATAGGGGAAGAGTGAAGACTCCCTGGCTCTTAGCCTTCTTCTTCTTGAATCAACTCATTCACAAATATTCTCTCTAGATTATGTATTAATCTCTTCATCCTGTATTTGGGCCATGCACGTGACACAGTGGGATTGTGGGGATGAAAGAACAACTATCGGGAGTTGGTTCTCACCTTCCAATATGTAGGTCTTGAGGATCGAACTTAGGTCACCAGGCTTGGCAGCAAGCTCCTTTTCCCTCTGAGCCACATTATCAACTCCTCTTTATAAATATTCTGTATGACAGTTAGCACCCTAATTTTTCTTCCCAGCAAAGGGCCATGATTAAAACTTAGAGAAACAGAAGTCTGTAGTTCAAAACTCTGTTTCTTTCTGCTTTCACAGGATGGACAAAGCAGGGAGAGCACAGAACTGCGTGTGGGCTGACCCCTGCCGTGGACTCTGAGCTAAGTAAGTAACTAATGACAACTTCTTGATCTACTAACTGAATCAAATATTTGGATGCACTTTGCTCGAGAGACATAAGCCTTAAGGATTTATTTTTAATCAAAAATTAGAGGACACCATTAAAAGCTCTGTACTTTGGACTTCATTAAACCAAAGCTAGAGTTGTGATTGCTACTCGGTTGACAGAATGCTTGTCTGGCAGGCAGGACGATTGAGAGCTATGTAATCCTGGACCCTGCTATTTCTGGAGTTTGGCCACTCTTTGACAACTGGAGATGCTCCAATGTTGTGCGTTCTGTTTTATTATGTTTTAACTGGAACCCAGTCTTCCAGAAAAATCCACCCCATAAAGCACAGGACTCCAGGAAGTGCTCTGGAGTCTGAAATCATGGTCTCCTCACTAATGTAGTGAGCACAAAGGCCGAGGCTCTGTTCTAGGCGGTGAAACCGTTTCTTTCTGCTGTGGTACCACACATGCGTCCTACATGGCTTTCACCTCATCTCTCTGGTCTACAATTCACCAAATCCCGGTTTAGGGATTGTTACTGAATCTAGAAAGGAAGTTTAACGTTGGTGTTTTACATCTGCTCAGAGTTCTCAATACATACTTCATTTTGTTTGCTTGACTATTCTTTATTTACTGACTTATTGATGTGTGGCATATGCATGTGAATACATGGGTGACATTGAACATGGCTCTATGAGCAGGTGCAGATACACAGTTATCTCCCCCTATTCACCCTATTTTTTGACAGGCTCTCTCTCTCTCTCTCTCTCTCTCTCTCTCTCTCTCTCTGCCTATCTCCTTGCTTCAGCTATGCTGGCTGCCACTGAGCTCTGAGAAGCTTCCTGTCTCCTCCCACCACCACTGTGGTCACGGCAAGTGTGCCTATTTCTGGATTCTGCGTAGGTGATAGAGATTTGAACTCAGGCCCTCGTTTTCCCAGCTCTAACCCACTGCTCCATCTTCCTTCCCAGCTTCTGTTCTGTTTTCTTTTTGAGGTGGAGTCTCATACAGCCCAGGCTGGCCTTAGATTTGCTGTGTAGGCAAGGATAACGTTGAAGTCCTAGTCCTCCCGGCTTTACCTCCTATGTGCTGGGACTGCAGGTGTGTGCCAGGAATCCAGCCTTAAACCGTTCTATGGCCTTAGATTGAAGGGTTATTTTCCAGTCCCACTGGCCAAAGGCAAGCCTTGGCTCTCCCTATTCCCAGGAAGCCTGCCCAGTGCTCCTCTGACTCCACTGTTAAGTTCAGTTATCTGCCCCGCATCTACATGAATTATAGCAAAGTGCGCTTCCTGCCTGGCAGGCGGCGTGGGAAGGGTCACGACCGCTCCTAGGACAAGCACTCAGAACCTGGATCGGGCCTGAAAATAAACTCCCCTGCGGAACATTTCCTGTGTCATGCAGCCTGGCTCTTCTTCCTTCGGCTCAAATACAGGAAGGCAGTTAGTTGGTCACTGTTTGCCCCCACCAAGCGAGGCCGTGACCTAGCTTGAAAGGAAAGCCTTGGGGCTCTAGGCTAGCTCTCAAATCAGGTCCACACTCTTCTGCCTAGGACCGGCTCACTGCTGATTGCTGGCCCAGCTAGAGCACAGGAGGCACTCAGAGAAAAGGATTATGGAGTGACTGACTTAGAAAATCCTCCAGCTTTCTGATGCCGCTGCCTCCTTTGTAATTAAGGACAAGCTCCCGGTTTCCTAGGATTCTTTACTTCCTAACTCTCTTGTCCTTTCTCTTCAGCTTCCTGGGTTCTGCCCAGGGACAGCTGCTCCCTATAGAAACCGTGTGCCACCTTCAGAACTCTTCCGTTGCTCTTTGATAGTACTCATTGTGGCCTGGACAAATTATGTATCCACACACGGAGTCAGCCTTTTTTTTTTAATTTTTTATTAATTTATTCTTGTTACATCTCAATGGTTATCCCATCCCTTGTATCCTCCCATTCCTCCCTCCCTTCTATTTTCCCCTTATTCCTCTCCCCTATGACTGTTCCTGAGGGGGATTACCTCCCCCTGTATATGCTCATAGGGTATCAAGTCTCTTCTTGGTAGCCTGCTGTCCTTCCTCTGAGTGCCACCAGGTCTCCCCCTCCAGGGGACATGGTCAAATATGAGGCACCAGAGTTCTTGTGAAAGTCATACCCCACTCTCTACCTTATTCCAATCAGTTCCAACATTGCTGCATGTATGGGTGTCATGGCGGGGGCCCTGTCTTTATTCTTCCCTTGCTCTATGATGGAGCTCATTGTGCCCAGGGCACATTGCACATTCCTCCATTCCAGCTGTCAGTGCACTCTACCTTGTATTCAAATCAGCTTAGAATTTATTGAGTGTGTGCGCCATGGCATGTCTTCCTAACAGGAAGTACAGTCAGAGCTAGAAGCAGGGCCAGGCCACACACCTCTGGGCCCTTCTCCCCTCGCTGGCGCCCAGTTTTCAAACGTTCCCGACCTCCTCCATCAGCTGCGCGTACCAAGTGTTCAAACTCCTGAGCGGGGACATCTCGCGTTCTGAAATGTGCTGTGACTCAAGTGCTTTGAATCTGATTCGAACAGCATGAAATGAGCTGAAAATCTGCTGGGGCCAAAAGTATATGCCAGACGACTCCCAGAAGCCTGCCGGATGCTGGCAAGGACTCCACAGAGGTGCGGTCAGCATTGGCCGCTGGAACTCAAAAGGAACTGGCAAAGGGGCGACCGGATCAGAGACCAGTGTGTGGAGTGTTGTGCTTGGACCAGAGCAGCGCAGCACCTTGCTGATGCACAGGGGAGAAAGAGACTTCTCATTGCCGAGGCCTTCCCAATCCAGGGAGGGGAACCCAGGGTAGTCCAGAGTCAAGCTAACAACCAGTCTACTTAATGCCGCTCTCAGCCTCCCTGGGAGACAGTCCCATTTGCAGTGGGCGAAATTTACTCCAGAGACGCATAACTGATCAATGGGCTGAGAATAAGCGATTGTTGAGTGCCAGGCCCTAAAAGGGGCATCTATGTCATCTTTCTGCCCCAAGGTCTGAGGGAACACAGAGGAAGAAGGGACAGAAAGATTGTAAGAGTCCAGTAATGGGAAGGCGTGTTGTGAATCACCGCCTTCTGGACATGGAGTGCTGTTGCGCCCATAAACTCAGGGCAGTGGAGGTTACCTGGACAAGGCGGGGCCACATTCAGTCATGGATGGGAGGTGCTCCTGAGGATGAGGTTTCCGGGCAGGGAGAGTCATATCTTCAGTGGTGTGCTCAGTTAGAAACTCCTCAACAGTGCTCATGCCAGCACCCCTAATGAGGTGCAGTGGGGCTAAAAACCGTTTAAAAGACAGTGAAGGAAGAGGTGATGCATACGCTAGGAAGAAGAAAAGAAGGTCCAACAGGAAGGCACAGAGGATGATGAAAGAGGATAATGGGCGATATGACCAGAGTATGTTATATCTATACATTATGAAATTGTGAGATAATAAATACATTTTAAAAAACCAAAACATATTTATTTTCTTGCTCTCCCCTCGGCCAGCCTCTGTAATATGGCTTCTGTTTCTCTAAGTGTCTGAGATCGCCCCTGGGGCAACATGAATCCGTTCTGACAAGGTGAGAACACCTGTTTTATTTCCCCTTTCAACCTGGGCGGATGAGTTCTGAATAAAGAGAGAGAAACGAAGTAAATCTAACTTCCTTTCCCTATAATGTACAGTCTGTAACTCTGAAGTTATGAAAAATCCAATAGTGAATTCTCTTCTAACCTCATAGAAATTTCACATGGGTATCCTGCAATACCCTTACCCGAAGCTCACTTGAACAGCAGTATTTTTTTTTTTTTGAATGGGCCAATCAAGGGCAGAGAGAATCAAACTGATTAAATTCCAGCTTCAAGGTCCATAGGGTGGAACAGCAGGGTTATGTCGAGACATAGAAGGGCTTATTGAACTTAAAATACATGGCTAACTTGAAATGATAACAAAAGATCCACTTCCCTTTGGGCTGGCCTGGGGTTGACAAACTCTGTTTGCTGCTTAGGGCTCTGGCTCACTTGTCCAGATTGCTCTGACTGTTTCCTCCCTTTGTTCTCTGTGGAGGCTGGTGGGGCTCCACCCTACCTCCTCACTGGGTGGAGAAAACGCTTGCTGTCCAGACTCTGCAGTTCCCAAGACAGGGCAAAGCTTGGATCAACCCCACAGGCAAATGATTGCCTTGGTTTGAGGAGCAGTATAGTAGGTCTGCTGATCAAATGGGCTGCAAATGGTAGAGATTCAGAGACAAGACAACCACACAGTTTACAGTCACCTGACCTCACATTTGACCAGGCCAGCAGAAACACCACAGCCAGGGATGCCTGACTGGAGAAAGTATGTGACTGGGGGGCAGGCTTTAAGAAGGAAAAGAAGAAGAAAGAAGAAGAAGAAGAAGAAGAAGAAGAAGAAGAAGAAGAAGAAGAAGAAGAAGAAAAAGAGAGGCCTAGGCTACTTCTAGTTCACTCTTTCCAGGTTGCGTTTGTGGTTCAAAATGTGAGTGCTCATCTTCCTGTTCCTGCAGCTGTGACTTCTTTGTTTTAGAGTTTGTTTGTTTGCTTGTTTGTTTGTTTGTTTTCTGAAACAGGGTTTCTCTGTGTAGCCTTGACTCTCCTAGACTCACCTTGTAGACCAGGCTGGCCTCAAACTCACAGCCATCTGCCTGTCTCGGCCTCCCAAGTGCTGGGATTACAGGTGTGTGCCACTGTGCCCGGCCATGCAGCCGTGACTTCGGCTTGCTGCCAGGCCACCACTGGGCCATCACGGAATTGTAAGCCAAATAAAGCTTCCCAGATGCCCAGCTGCAGTGGTGGCCTATGGGAAAATGTGACACCAGAAGGCCTGGCTTCCCCACTAGCTAACTGTGTTGTGAGGTGGTCACCAGACTGTTCAAGCATGCGTTAAGCCAATCGAAAGTCTTTATTAGCCAGTCAGTGACTATACTGGGTGTTCTGGATCCCACTGTAGCCCTGAGCCTTTCTTGAGTGAGCCTTTCAGCACAACAACCATGTTCTGGGTTGACATACTTCAGTTAACAAGAACAGCTAGCCATATTTGGAATGGCAGAAGCTAAAAAGCGAGGTTAATACATTTTGAGACTTTCTCAGAACTATATGGGCTTTGATAGATTAGGCCTTTGTTTTCGTTTTTGCCAGATGCTGAGTTTCACAGCCTGACTAGTACTTCCATCATGGAGTCAATTGTGCTAAAATCTGAGGCCCTATGGCAATTGTAAGATGAGAAAGGAGCAAGCCATCCCATTGCAGGGTGCAGTCTGAGGGCTTGGGTGTTCTCGGTGGACACACACTAATGAGCCCTTTGGAGAAGGGTCGGGCTCACCTAGCACTTAAGGCTTTGTTCCCTCAGCCCTTTATTCTTATGTCTGTCCAGAGTTGTTGCTGTTGTTGTTGTTATTGTTGTTCTTCTTTCTCCTCCTCCTCCTCTTCTTCCTCCTTCTTCATTCTTTTTGAGTGTATCTGTGTGTGTGTGTGTTCACAAGGTACGCATACACATGTGCTTAGGTGCATATTCGCATGTGTGTATGCACATGGAAGCCAGAGGCTGGCATGAGGTTTTGACTGCTGGATCCCCACTCTATTTACTGAGGCATGGTCTCTTTTTCAATACAAAGCTTGCCAATTCAGTTAGTCTACTGGCTAGCTTGCCAAGGAGTCCCCCACTCCCACCCTGCCTGTACTTTCTAAGTACTAATATATTGATAAGTTGGCATGCTCACCTAGATCTTATGTGGATGCTGAACATTCAAATTTTGGTCCTTGAACTTAGTTTTTTGAAAATCTTGACAAGCAATTTACCCACTAAACCATCTCCCAATCTGAGTTATTTTTAATATTGATCTTTATCTGAGAGTCCTACAAACACTTTCTCACTTTATCTCAGAATTTTATGACAGGGCACAGCTGTGTCGTCTGTATTCTGGATTCTGTAGCTTTAGTAAATCCAAAACAATGCTTTGAGAATTTTGACACGTGTTTTAATATGAACTCAGAATGTGAGTCTTAATACTAAAGGTTGGTTCCTCTCACAGTCCAGCAGTAGATTTTTGAGGCTTAAAAACAGATTTCACCAATGTTTTTCTATAAGGAGCTGGCGAGTGCTCACAGATCCTCGGTTACTGTGTTAGCTACATTTTCATAGTTGTGGCCAAAACACCTGACAGAACTACTTAAGGGGAAGGAGTTTATTTGGGTTAGTGTCCTCAGAGGGTACAGTCCGTCGGAATAGGAAAGTCACAGCAGAGTTCGTGGCAGTGGGTCATGTGGCAAAGACTGACTTTTCACAACACAGGTCACCAAGAAGCCAAAAAAACTGGGACAGAATAGAATATGTTTCAAAGGCATGTGTCCCGTGACTTCCTCCAAGCAGCCAAGGCTTGCCTTCACCTTCGAAAGGTGAGCCTTCTGGGATGGTTCAGAATCAAGTTCTGTTGCCAACAGCAGTGCTGCCACTGCAGAGCACACATCTGTCGAGTCGAGAATGCATGAGTGAGGGAGTTGGGCATGCTCCAACACAACACTGACTTCACCACAGGGAGTAGCATGGCAACGCTAAGCAAGGAGTATTACAAGTTTGAAATCAGCCTAGGCCACTCAGGGAAACACTGATCTCCAAACAAAAAGGGGTCAAATCTTAAAAGCAGCAATGACCAAAGTGGGTAATAGACAACTCTGGCCCATAGCCTCCATATTAGTTACTTTCTGTTGCTGTGGTAAAATAGCTTGACCAAAGGAAGAAAGTATTTATGTTGGCCTGTGGTACCTAAGGGGTAGACCATAATGACAGAAGAGGCATGGCAGCAAGTGGCCAGAGCAAGAAGCTGAGAGTAAACATGAACTAGAGAACAAACTGGAAATGGGGGGGCCAGGCTGTCAGGCCTCAAAGCTGACCCCCAGCAGTACAGGTTCTCCAGCTCGGATCTACCTCCTAAAGGCTTCATAACCTTCCCGCACAGGACTACCAGCTGGGGACCGAATGTCCACCTGTATGAGCCAACGGGGGGCAGTCCTTATTCAAACCACAGTAGTTAGAGTTCTCAACACTGGTTTCAAAAGGAAGGAAGAAAGGGAGGGAGGGAGGAAGAGAGGAAGGAAGGGAGGGAGGAAGGAAGGAAGGAAGGAAGGAAGGAAGGAAGGAAAGTGGAAGGAAGAGAAGGGAGGGAGGAAGGAAGAGAGGAAGGAAGGGAGGAAGGAAGGAAGAAAGAAAGGAAGGAAGGAGGAAAAAAGAGAAGGGAGGAAGAGAAGGTTTCTTTCTCTTCCTCTTTCTTCTCCTCCTACTCCTCATCCCTCTGCAGACTGGCCCAGAGCCTTGAGCCAAGCAAGCTTTTTACCATTGAGCGACACATGAGCTGTTCATATTGTATATATGAATGTGTGTGTGTGTGTGTGTGTGTGTGTGTGTGTGTGTGTGTAAAGTGATGCAGTGAAGCATGAGTTTTTTCTAGCAGCTCTTTGGCTACTTCGAAGCGCTATTCATCCAGCTGTAAGCTAATTTATGTATCCTGCTTTCATACCGTGCTAATGAATTTCCATTGTTGGGCACAGGTGGCTGTGGACAAAATGAGATCCTTGACTACCACAAAGCAATCCATTCGTTCTTGTCATGATGGCTTCAGGAAAAAGGCAGTAAATATTTTGAAAGCCATTCACTCTTGAGTTTGGATACATATTTCTATTTTGTGAATACTCGTTTTGCTTTTTTTTTTTTTTAACTGATTTGAAAGTCTGACTTATATAAATATTGGATCTTTTCTGGGGAATTTCACACTGTCCATTCCAGGACAAAGGTGGTAACTAGTTGCCATGGAGATAATTTCCAAAATTCCATTTAGGGCTTGTGATTTCTATTAAGAAATGAGTATCAAAAATAAATGAATTTTTCATAACACCTTCAGCATTGAAGCCAACCTTTAAAATGACCCCATTGCATTATCAATGGAATTACCTAGATATAATTACTCGTGCCCATAATGAAAAGTCGTTAGATATTGATACTTCTAGCTGTGTGGAATGCGTAATTAGAGAAGCTGTCACCCTTATTCTGCATTAAAATCTCAATTGTTTCCATGGAGAAATGCCTAAAAGAGTGGTACCTGGAGGGCGTCTGAACACTCTTGGGTATCTTCCTGATGGCTTTGTGGAGCTGGGAACTAAACCCCAGCCCTCAGCCATGTGTGGCAGGTCATCTAGTGCTGAGACACATCTCTATCCATGAGGCAGAGCATGGAAGATGACAGTAGGAGGTGTGCCCCGTTCCTCTAATCCCAGCACTCAAAAGGGAGAGGCAGGTGGACCCCTGTGAGTTCAAAAGAACAGCAGCAACGGAGTGTTTCCCCTTCTGGATTGTCTGTGTCGAGCAACTTTGGAAAAGAGGGTAGATGATAAAATTAGGTTCAGATTCTGCCTCTGTGGCATTGCCCTCTCTCAGGGCTGCTAGGTTTGGGAAGTGGACACACAGTACGCCAGTCACAATTTTGTTCCAGGCAATGCACAGGTTTCCCTGTATGCACACTGCATGCAGCAGTAAAACAGAAGATGACTTGTCCTTATGTGACATTAAGATGGAGCTGAGCGTGCTGTGTGTTTCTTGGGAACTCTCCCATGTAGATGTCAGAATCTTTCTGGGCCTTGATTTTTTGTTGTTGTTGTTGTAGTTGTTGTTGTTTTTAACGCATTAGCTCGTTTTGTTGGTGCTTCTATTATCTGTCTGTTTTTCTTTTGTTTTGTGCTTCAGAGGCACATGCCACGGTGCTTGGGCGTCAAAGAACACAACTTTCCTCCTGGGTCATATCTCTAGACCTTGGTTTTCAAAGATGAAGTCTTGCTATTTAGCCCATGCTGGCTTTGAAGTCAATCCTCCTGTTAACACTTCTCCATTGCTAGGATTAAAGGTATGTGCCACCATGTCTGGCTGGTACTCACTTTAGTTTCAGTAATTCTTCCTTTTGGTAGAATTTTCAAAGGTTACAAAATGTTTGAGTCTACAGAGAGCGGGCTCCAGTTGTTGGTGGCTGGACACAAGAGATGGGTTTCTTGGGACTCATCCAACGGGGGGGGGGGGGGGGAGGGGGGGGGGACAGGCAGGGTCAGGTCTATGTGGTAGTGCAGAAATGTGGGTTCCTTTGTTATGGGTTTTATCATTTCCAAAATGTGCTCTTAGCCTGGGGGTGGCGGGGTGGGGGGTTTTAGGGTGGCTAAGTCAGTGATGTACTTGCCAGAAATTGATACTCAGAAACCTATGTAAAAAGCCGGCTGTTGGGTCATGTACTTTCAAGATATAAAGATGAGTCAAGTACAGTCAAGCCATGCCCTGTTGACTTATGACCAGAACAAATTATAGCTAGGCCTACATAAAATGGAAAGGAAGCCAGGCCCAGATACAGGTGTCTCTGGAAAGATTGCAATAACTTAGAGAAGATAAATGGTTATTTCTTTAAAAGAAGTATGAATTGATCACCAATCTGTTTCTGCTCACTGAGCGAACATTTCACACCTGTATTGATTCACGAGCGACTGCTCTCCTTGCTGCTTGCTTTAAGCTGAGTTTACAGAGTAAGCAGGGACTATTAGCTCACTTCCGGGGCCCAGTTACTGTCAAGTGGGAAGTTACAGCCTGGTCATTTAATACGGTGTGACTCCAAGTCTAAGGATTGTTGAAAGCGTTTATTACAAAGCCATCCCACCACAAAGGGCAGACTAAATCAGAGCAATAGTCATGGTTCTACCTACTACAAGGCGGTGAGGGAGGAGGGGGTGAGGGATGTGCCCTTCCATTAGAATTCACTAGAATTCCAAAACACTCTAGAAAAGCCACCAGCCTTCGCAGGGAAGGTGTGGACAGAAGGCTCTTTTACAGATCTGCTGTTTACCTAGAAGGCACCCTGTGGGTTACCCCCAAGGAGTTCACCTTCCTGGTTGGCTTACACAGGGGGGAAAAAGAGGCCTCTTGACAAACAGCAGTCAGCAGTTTGCTCAGCTGTGAGATTTCCATTAACCAAACAGAAGTCCTCCAGCATACACTGCGTGTTTGCTCAGCTAGCGGGCGGTGGCATCTCGTCAAGGCCCACCGTTGTCTGCAAAGCCCTTCAAAGTCCTAAGTCCACAAGAAAGCAAACAGTTTGCCTAGTCATTACTGTCAGACTCGGGCTTTATAAAGCAGCCCGTGAATGTCACCAGTCACCGGTTGAATTGATCTCAGTGAAGGCACACAGAGCACGGTGGCTAAATAGCTTCACATCAACTGCTTTCTCACGGGCAAACTCTTGGAGAGGATATGGGTATGTCGGGGTGTCTTTGAGAACAGCAGAGTCTTTTGAGGGGGACCAAGAGTCCCAGATGCCAGATGGCCGCCAAAGCTGCCCTAAAGCCAAAGGCTTTCAGTTTCTTCTCTCACACATTTAAAGGGCAAAATGCTCAGACCACACAGGATAAGGTTTAGAGAGAAATTAGTGTGAGTTTATAGGTGGGAGCCGAAGGCAGAGGGCCACTCGCATGCAAGTACAAAGCTGCTATATAGCAAGGCAAGACTTGGTCACAGGAAATAGGGTACCACTGAGCATCACTGCTTTGAAGCTAGTAAGGTTTTACAGAGTGGACTATGGGATGCAGTGAATGAGCCACAAAAATCACACCGTGCAAGAGACCTCATGTGAGAGATGTATTGGGGGGGGTTATACAAAGGGGTGCCTCTGAACACGAATAGAAAGAAGCAGGCGTGAAGGTGCAGGCTTTGTAATGGGAATGTCTTTGGGGCTTAAACATTTATGACTACCAAATTCCTCAAAGATGCTCCCAGCTTTCAGTGGAGAAAAGCAATGTGCAGTTTTCCAACACAGGAAGCAAGGGAGTCCTGACCTTTATTGAGGAGCTCTTCCGGGTGTGAACCCACCACAGGAAGAGAGCTGCAACTAGTGATTGTGAACAAGGGCCTGCCTTGGAAGAACCGCTTGTCTGCATATTTTGTCATTTGCTTGGAGCACATGTCCCAACGATTATTGCATTTACTTGTGAGAAAAGTAATTCTCAAAACGGCTCAGTAAACTTTTCTTAGAATTGTTTATCTAGTGAGTAGGAGCAGATAGCAGCTGCTCATAGCTCTGGCTCCAGGGCTGTCAGCCTTCTCACTTCTTGTCTCAATTTACAGATCTTTAGGGTCCTCGGTGCTTCAAATGAAGCCCAGAGCTGCTGTCAGGCTGCTTTCTGTTGCTGTGGAAAAACACCATGAGCGAAAAGGAAAGCCAGGGCAGGAACTCAAAGCCGGAGGCCGGGGGCAGGTCTGAAGGCAGAGGCCATGGAGGAGGGTGCTGCTTACTGCTTCCCGTGGCTCACTCAGCCTGCTCTCTTACAGAAGCTCAGGGGTGGCCTGACTATCAGGGATCTGAGCCCTTCTGATTAATCATCAGCCAAGGAAACGCCCCCTGCACATGTCCACAGGCCAGTCTGACGGAGGCCAGTCCTCTGTTGTGGTCCTCTCTTCCCAAGTGACTTGAGTGTGTGTCAAACTGACAATAAGTAACAGCACAGTTGGATGTGGTGGCGTATGCCTGTCATCCAGACACTGGGGCAAAGGCAGTAGGATTGTGAGTTCAAAGCCATCCTGGGCTACAGAGATCAGCCCAGAGTACAGTGAAACCGTCTGTATAAACAAATTAGTGATCTACATAATAGTGGTGTCCCAGGCACCTGTGCCCAGGCAGTGTCTTAGGCTTCAAAGAAGAGTGTTGCACCTAATCGTGACCTTTAAACAAGATCTGTTCTTCAAGTTTCAGGAACACTAAACTAGAGACTCGTGGGTGCAGTACTTTCTTGTTTCAACCAGATGTCAACACCTGGTGACCTTTGAAAGTCTTGCGGATCAAGCCCCCAAAGGGATACAGACCATGATATTTCTTAAGGCATTCTAGGGGTCTGAAGATGAATCTTTTCATATTTACCTCTTGTAAAGATGCCAATTTTTTTCAAGTACAACTAACTGTATTTGCAATTTCTTGTGTACCCAATCAGGAAACAGGGAGGGCGTGTCAATGTCCTTCCACATTAGCGTGATACGTGAGTGAGGTAGGCAAGCAACCTACTGCTTGAGCTAACGCTCTCATTGGAACTCCTCTGTTGATGTAAACATTTAAATTGACTATTCAATGTCAAGTAGATGCTTGTGGAATTATAGCTCTCCCGTCATGCCCTGTGCTACTTCACAATGCATGGTGTTCACTCTTCCTCAGAAAAAAATTACCTATTGGAAATCAATGCCATGTCCAATTGTTGATAACCATTAGATGAGACCAGATAAGTCATTTTAATTACTTCCATTCTGATTTTTCTTGCCAGCAACTTTAGATAAGGTCATCTTGATACGGCTTGTCCACATTTCAGCACAGAACTGGCGCTTTACAAGACACTAGAGATGGGTAAATTTTGAAAGGAGAAGGTGAGTTCTCATCCAAGCCATGTCCTCAGCCCCTGTGTTTTATGAGTGACATCTTCAGGGCCCTTCGTTGTAGTTAAAGAAACTGTTTCTTCTTACCCTGAGAAAGAAGGTGCTTCTGAGGTTTCAGAAATACCATGCCCAAAATGAACCGTGTGCCAAGGAAGGCCCAGGCCTGGATGAAACACTCACAGCCATCAGAGAACGATCTCAGGCCCAGAAGACTTAGCATGGACAGCCTGCAGTATTCGAGCTTTCTGATAAAGAAAAAGTATACAATAGCAGAGCCCTGGGTCTTGAGAAATAAGGGAATCGCCACTGGCCACTTATGCGCTGTGAGTTCTCTTCTAAAATAAAGGCCAGCAGGCCTTCTCGCTCTCACCTGCAGGGTAGTCAAAGCTCTTTGGTTCTTACTCAAGATAGAAATGTCATCTCGGTTTTGTGCCCTAAAACATCAGTGTGTGTTTGTGTGTGTGTGTGTGTGTGTGTGTGTGTGTGTGTGTGTGTGTGTGTAAGAGAGAGAAAGACAGAAAGAAAGAGAGAAACATACACATAGAGAAAGAAAGACAGAGAGACACGGAGAGAGAGAAAGAGAGAGAGACAGAGACAGGGAGATACAGAGAGAGAGACAGAGAGACAGAGACAGAGAGAGACAGAGAGAGACAGAGAGACACAGACAGAGACAGAGAGACAGAGAGAGACAGAGAAATATCTGATACAGTACCAGGGACTCTGGAGTGACAGTTCCTACAACGCTTGGTGAGGGATATTAAAATGACAGCATCAGATAACTGTCATGTGAACTCCTAACAAGAAGAAAGTCAAGTGTGTGTGTGTGTGTGTGTGTGTGTGTGTGTGTGTGAGAACACATGTATAGGTCAGAAGGCAACTTGTGAGAGTTGGATTCTCTTCTACTGTACAAGTTTGAGGACCAACCTTAGATCATCAGGCTTGGCAGCAGGCATTTACTCAATGAAATTTCTTACTGGTCTTACTTAGCTTAGTTTAGTTTTTGTTTGTTTGTTTGTTTGTTCTGTTTTTGTTTTTTTGACAGCAGTAGAAAACTAACATTACACTGAAGTTCACAATCCTTAATCTAGATCTATAACGTAACTCATTTTACTAACTGCCCACAATAGCTCTAATATTGGAAGTAATTTATAGAACCAGGTGACACACCTGGGGTAACCCCTGACTTCTACTTTGGGCATCTAACAGGAGCTTAGAAATGTGGGTGTGTAGCTGACTTCCGCACTGCTGGTGTTTTCCGCTGTTCCAGATGGCCAGTAAGGAACATGTGGCCAGCCTCTGGAAGGGCTCACGTAAGCCCGGGTGGCATTTCTCAGCAAAGAAAATAAGGGAAGTTCCTCGTGGCCTATGCTTTCCTTCAGGCACTAGGGGTGTCTGATTGTATTCACAACTAGTCTCCCAAACAAAATAATGTTGTGGAAGAGTAGTGCTCAAGGAGACTGTGGCTTTACTGAGACCAGAGCGCTGTTGAGTCAAGCCCTCTGCGAGGGTAGAGGCGCTGGCTTCTCACAACAGCACTCTGAGGCTCCTGGCTGTACAGCCTCAGCTTGCACACGGTGAACGCATTCAGAGACCGGTGAGGTTTGACCGAGGCCTGTCTCCTCTGCTAGTGTGTTTGAAGATTTGGCCCAGCTGGCAGCGCTGTTTGGGAAGGTTGTAGAACCTTTAGGCGGTGGGGCCTCGCTGGAGGAAGTGGGTTATTGGGGGCGGGCCTTGAGGTTTTAGGAAAGCACTTCCTGGCCCAGTTCATTCTCTGCTCCATAACTGCAGACTGATGGGACCAGCCACCTCCATGCTCCTGCAGCCACACCTTGAGGGACTGTTCCCTTCAAGACATACAGCAAAACAAACCCATTCTCCTTTAAGCTGTCTTTTTTCCTTACTCCTATTTTTAACTGCAATGAGAAAAGTAACTAACTCAGCAGAACCCAAAGAAAGGTCTCCTGCCAAACTTGAGCAGGGCGCCAGCATTCCTGGGTGTGCGCGTGCGCACTCAACCTCTCTCCAGCACCTCCTGCGTACTCCATCAAGAACTCTCAGAGAAACAGCCCTGGGGAAATTCCAAAGCAGAGCTGGTGTTACTGGCACGAAGACATGAAGACATCGGATACCTCCAGG
Organism: Acomys minous; assembly: GCF_964271855.1. Lineage (NCBI taxonomy): Eukaryota > Metazoa > Chordata > Mammalia > Rodentia > Muridae > Acomys > Acomys minous. The sequence continues at coordinate 7,952,070 of NC_140495.1, forward strand.
ACAGAGGGAGCTAGCACAGCACAAGCGCTCAGCCAGTTAGAAGTAGTGGCGGCTGAGGATAGGAGGAGCCCATGGCTTTGTTGTTTTGCCCTATTTAACTTCTCTGTAAAATAGTTGCGGTCAGCATGTGTTTTGTATCACTTGCGCGGAATGCGGCAAAGAAGGAGGGGCCACTTTAGTGTGAGCTTTGAGGAATAAATTTTATTCTCGCTTTATGCTGTGGGCAATGTGTTAACACGCCGCTGGCTGAATTACCCTTGACTTAAAACACCTGAAGGCAATAAATCCGCCGTCTATCAGGTGACTCATGGGAAAGGCATGCTTCCCTCCTCTTCGCGTCCGCTGGCCCGTGAGTGCGCATGCCAATCACTATCACCTGGAGGCTTATTGAAAACAGACTGCTGCGTTTCTGATTTAGTGTATTTCTGGTCTGGAAGGTGGCCTGGGGATTTGTACAGCCGAGGAAGTCCCAAGATGATACTGACTTTGTCACTCTGGGGTTGTCCCCTAAGAAGCATTGTCCTAAAAAAGGAGGCAAGGGCTGCAAATCACCTCACTGAGGACAGTTGTTCCCTGGCACCACATAAACCCTGGCACATGTCTATGATCCCAGAACTTGGGAGATGAAAGCCGGAAGGTGTGGAGGCAGTGGGCAGCCTGAAGATCAGAAATGCATATAATAATACATTCATTTGGAGATCTGGAGAGATGGCCAGCCTGGATTACATGAGACACGAAATAATAAACAAGCAAGTAAATAAACTCACTCCCCCAAATAGGGCAATTAGGCTCCTTAAACCAAAGATTACTCATGTGATTCTCCTTAGGGACATTGCAGGGGCCCTACTGGTTAGATTAAGGTTCACAATCTTAGCCCAACTTTTAAAAACATTTTTAGGTCCAATGGATTCCCTATGTGTCCTTCCGTGCGCCTACTGAGACCACAAGGCTGCTCGCCATCCGTTGTGGTTTTGTGGCTTCTCAGTGTCACGGCTCTCTTCCTGTAGTGTCCCTTCCACTGTCCTTGCCTGGGCCCAACCCTGTGAATGCAGACCAGACAACACTGTTCTGTCACTGCACGATGCAAATCCCGGTCTTGTGGCACACTTTTCTCTCCTTATAGCTTGCTCACTGAATAGCAAAACTTCTCTTGGTTCATCTTTAAAAGTTCTTCAACTTGCAGTGGTGGCTGGTGACTGAAGGACTTTGTGTCAGGCAATGCAGAGTCTACCAAAAAAAAAAAATATATATATATATATATATATATATATATATTTCACACACACAAAAAAAATCTCAATTGCTCAATTTTACCAACAAAGACTTGGGAGCCAGATGCTGGGGTGAAAGCCTGCTAGCTCAGAGAGACAGAGAGAGACCCCAGCTGACTTTCCTACTCAACTGAGGTCCCAAAAGGAAAAGGAACCTCTCCTTCTGCATGCTGTCTCAAAAAAACACAAACAAAAAAAAACCACACAAAACAAAACAAAAGAAAGAAAGAAAAAAGAAAAAGAAAAAGAAAAAATACTTAAATGGGATGTCCCTCTCTCTACTTCCTGTGTGTCTCTCTATCCATCCTCCTGACTTCCTCTTACTCTCTATGGTTTTTTCCTACATTCGCTCCCTGTCAACTGGTTACTTGCTCCACCTCATGACCTATGGTTGACTTTACTTAATCCTGCTCAAGGAGAAAGCTCTCAGATTAAGGATATGTGCTAGGGCTGAGCAACACCATAAGTAAAAACAGTTTTTCCACTAAACAACACAATCTCAGGGTTCACAATGTGATCAAATATCCTGCAACAGTTTAGCTGAGTAGGAAAGACCCACCCAAGTGTAAGTGGCACTATCCCATGGGTTGGAAGCCCAGACTGAATAAAAAGGAGGAACTGAACAGAGCAGAAGAACTCGTAGCCTCTCTCTGCGACCTGACTGGATGCAAGGTGACCAGCTGCCTCAAGCTCCTCCGGACATGCTTTCCCTACGAGCCAGAGCAAACCCTTCCTTCCTTAAGTTTTGTGTGTCAGAACAAGAGAAACAGTAACTTGGGGGCTGGAGAGATGGCTCGGCAGTTAAGATCACTTACTGTCGTTGCTGGTGACCCAAGTCTGGGCCTCAACACTCACATCAGGCAGCTCACAAATACCTGTATACAACAACCCCAGCTCCAGGGAACCTGCCCACCACAGGTATTTCACCCACGTGCACAAATGAGCACACACGCAAACACATACACATATTCATAATTAAAATATAAGATGTATCTGGGGGGTGATGGTGCATACCCTTTTAATTCCAGCACCTGAGAGGCGCAAAGGTGGAAGATCTCTGTGAAGGAGACCGGTTTGGTCTACATAGTGACTTCCAAGTCAGCCCAGGCTACGGAGGGAAAGACTGTCTCAATAAGTAAATATACAAAGAAACGAGTGAATAAATAAACAGGATATTTTTTAAAACATGAACAGTAATGCATCATAGTTTTCAGCTGTTAAATAACTCATATTTGCAATAAATATTACATTTCTTTATGTAAGGGTCAATTGAATTAATTTCCTATGGCAGGAAGTTCAGCCACAGTCTGTGTAGATCCCTTCAGGTAAAAGCCCATGGTACACAGTCTGATGGCCTGAGCTTGATCTTTGGATCCACAGAAGGTAGAAGGAAAGAAGTGACTCCAAGAAGGTGTCCTCTGACCTACACATGGATACTGTCACACAGACACACAGACACACACACACACACACACACACACACAGACACACACACACACACACACACACACCACATGCATATGCACCCACACTCACATATTACACACATGCATATATGCATATGCACACACACCACATGGCGCACAAATAACAACAACAACACTTTAAAGATTTGTTTTAGTCTTAATTATGTGCACACATGTGTGTTTATGTGTGTATATGCATGTGCATACATGTGCCTCTAGAGGCCAGAGAGGGTATCAGACCTCCTGGAGCTGGAAATACAGGCAGTTGTGAGCTGCCTGATAGATGTAGGTGCTACTAGTGAAACACTAGTCTACTGGAAGAGCAGCAAACACTCTTAATTACTGAGCCATCTTGCCAGATCACAAAACATTTTTCTTAAGTGTCTGAAGCATACAGTTTATGGAATAATATGTCTTATTTGATTTTATTTATGCCAATATGTGTTAATACAAACATATTTGGGATTATTTTCAAAATGTTCATAGCACTTAGAGTCATTTTTGATTTTCTTCCCTCTTTATAACTTTTGGAGTTTTTATTTTTTAAAAAATAATAAACCTGCATTACCTGTGTAAGAGAAGTACAAAGTCCCTCAGTTCCTTCTGCAATTTAAAAAATACTGTAGGATTAACAGCTTGTCAGCTTTAAAAGCCTACATTGCCTGCTTTATTGTTTTTGAAACCGTTCTTGAATGGAAGATAATAATACATTTTTTTTCAGCCAAAAGGAGAACAGGAAGAACATGAGGTCAGACCTTGGCAACAAGTTTTCAGCCATATTATGCATAATGTGGCTGTCAACATGTGAAAAACTTAGCACTAAAGTGGAACTGTGGCCTCAGAAAGAAACATAAATCACATAGCAAGGTTGTAAATCTACAGACACTGAATAAAATTGTGCCAAATGAGTATGCTTTAAATATCGAAGCTCTTAGACACTGTTCAAAGATCAACCCAAATACCAACTTAGGAGGAAAAAAAAAATACATCAGTGACTTTCTACCTTGGATCTTCGTTCTCCGTTATCTGGTGTTGCAAATATGTGCCACACAGACCAGCGATGGGCAAGCTTTAGCCTCCGATGTAGTCAACGGTGAAACTTTTTTTAAAATTCCAGTTAAGTTTTTTGACATTTTTTTGGTGTGTGTGTGTGTGTGTGTGTGTGTGTGTGTGTGTGTGTGTGACTGTGATTGAGTAAGAACATGTGTGCAGCTGTCTAAGGAAGCCAGAAGTGTGCATCTGATTTCCTGGAGATGGAATTACAAGCCTGACAAACGTGGGCATTGGTATCCAATCTGAACTCTGCAAGAGCTGCCAGCGCTCTTATCTGCTAAGCCATCCTTTCAGGCCTATAAGCACCTGTTTTATTTACCCTTGTAAAATAAGGCTTGTACCTGGACCACTTTTCTTGCATGGCTGTACTCCTATCCTGACCTTCGGCTCTTATTCTTTGATGTGAGACAAACTGATTTGTCAGTCAGTAGCTGGAAGAGGAGAACTAATGGCTGGTAGCCTGTCTGACAATTTCATTTTAATTATTTATGTGTATTGCTTGGGTCTGTGTGTGAGTGTGTGCACATGTGTATAGTGCCTGTGGAAGTTAGAAAAGGGCATCCAATACCCTAGTACTCAATGTTACAAATGTTCATAAGCCACCATGTGGGTGCTGGGAGTTCAACCTGGGTCCTCTGGACAAGCAGCCAATGCTCTAAACTACTGAGCCATCTCTCCAGCCTGGTTTACTCTTTGAGGTTAGTATTACATCTGTTTTATTAAGAGAGAGAGAAAGAGAGAGAGAGAGAGAGAGAGAGAGAGAGAGAGAGAGAGAGATGCTTCTTCTAAATAATATATACATCATAATCTCATCAACATGAGAGAAGAGTAGAGAGGGAAACCTGAAAGCCAGTTATGATGGATAAGTCAGGTTTCTACCAGGCGGTGCCTACCTGCTTAGTTCTCAGGAGAACATACGTGCTTTGATGACGTGCTGAGTAACTTAGAAGAAAGACCAACTCTGTGCGTCTGCTAATTATCACCACTAATGACAATACTCATAACAATGTAGGTATTTATTTGTTTGTTTGTTTGTTTGTTTTTCAAGACAGGGTTTCTCTGTGTAGCCCTGGCTGGCCTCGAACTCACAGTGATCAGCCTGCCTCTGCCTCCCAAGTGCTGGGATTAAAGGTGTGCACAACCACACCTGGGAACAGTGTAGGTTTTTAAAACTGAGTGCACTATCTCTGAGAAGGACTTAGTCTTACATTAACTGGGACCCTGAATTAGCACAAGTTGTATATAGTCTATTAAATAACTGCTTCCTTAGCAGAGGTTCACAGCTTATGTATAGGTTTTGGACAATTTCTAAGTTTCCAGGCATAGAGGCGCATGTGTGTCTCTTATTCCTGTACCCAGAAGGCTGGGGCTAAGAGACTGGCGGCTGCATGCTGTGTACTTGAGGCCATTCTGGTCAACACAGAGAGACCAAGTCTTGGATGAGAAAAGGGACAGGGAGCTAAAGATGGAGAATGAGAGGAGGAACGAAACAGAAAGAGAGAAGGGGAGAGGAGGGGACAGGAGAGGAGAGGAGAGGAGGGGAAGGGAGGGGAGAGGTGGGGAGGGGAGAGGAGATGAAAGGATGGGCAGGGAGGAGAGAAGAGAGGAAAGAAGGGGAGGGAAGGGGAGAGGAGAGAAGAGGACAGGACACAAGAGGAGACAAGGAGAAGATAAATGAAGAGTAAAAAGGGAAGGAATGAACCCTTCTGGTCTAACCTGCATCACATTTTTATCAGTAAAAGGTGGTGGCCTGTTTTATAAAAGTCTACTTTCTCCCCCTCCCTCCCCCCACCTGGTTACCATTTAATATAGAAAAAAGTCCACTTGGGTTTTGCGTCAGCTCTGCTGGTTTTGTGATGGCATGGAGAGGAACGTTCTCATACTGGTTTCTGGCAGAGAGCTTGGATGTGTTCAGTGTTGGCTAGAAGCTGAGCTCACGCGCTCTCAGCCCTCTGCACTGAGGTTTAATCATGAAAAGGCAGGGGAGACATCCAAGGAGCTCCTGTCTCTCCCCTTGCCTGCTCCGGAAGCCAGCCTGTCCTTCACTAATGCTTATTGTTTGAGACACTGCCCTTATTGTATCAATAATCCGTAACAGCTGTTCATGATAGGCAGTGGCATACGGAAGATGCATGTTTGGTGTTTAACAAACATTCACCGTCCAGGGACTTGCGCGCAAGTGAGTATTGGGAACTATTTGGTCGGCACTCCGGCCAAGAGACCTTTGTCACAAAACCAGGACAGTTGGGCTTTAGTATCTGGGCTACCAGGTCATCCTCCTGCAAGAAAGGGTAACGGCTCTCCGGGGTGAAACTCTGAATTCAGAAAGCTCTAAAGAGCTCTACCTTCTGAGCTTAAAGATGGAGTCATCGATTGTTTCAGTACCTGTTTATTGCTTAAAGTGTTCTCAAATGGTGCCGGTCCTCACGGGAAAATGTAAAAATAAGAACATGTATAGGAATACAATTAAAATCATCCAAAAGTCTCACCACGCAGAGGTGACTTTCCTAAGGCATGCCTGTACAGGTGTGTGTGTGTGTGTGTGTGTGTGTGTGTGTGTGTGTGTGTGTGTGTGTGTGATATCCTATGCAGATAAGGTCTGATCAGCTATATTCCTGGTGACTTTAATTTTCCATCTATCGTGGCCTGGACCACTCTCCATCTGAATACACTTATTTCTGCACATCATTTTCAGCAGCTGCCTTGTGTGGTCATGCCTCTTTCTCATATTTCCTTTAACTCATTCCTTTCTGCCAAGGTGTTGTTGACTTCTTACCACAAGCAACGATGAGCTGAGCCAATAGATTTCACACACCAGATTTTAGCATCCTGATTGAGATTTGTGTGGTTTTCTGTCCTCTGGTGAATACGCTCCTGGCAAGCAGAGAGCCCGACAGACCCCCTGGCAGATGGTCTTTTATGCTTCTACACTGGGGTCAACTGATGTTTGGCTAAATTGAATGGGCAATTAAATCAAGAATTAGATTGGCTCTTTCCTCCCAATTATTTGATTTACTATTAACCCATGTGGATCAAACAATTAATGCTCATGTCTTCAGTACCTCTCACTTTCTTCGTATCTTCTTTTCTTTATGTAAAAATACTGCAACATAAGATGCATAGTTAATAGATAATACATAAAATTAATGCATAATACACAATGATTAGGGGATATATACTTTAATCATATTAAGACATTTGTTGCACACAAAAGGTGGGCTTAATTGTAAATGCACTGTCTTAGTTAGGTTTTCTACTGCTGTGATGAGACACCATGAACAAAAGTAACTTACAGAGGAGGGGATTTTTTTTTAACCTCATAGATTACAGTCCATAACTGAGGGATGCATGAACAGGAGCTCAAACAGGCAGGAACCTGGAGGCAGGAGTGGATGCAAAGGCCGTGGAGGGTGCTTGCTTGTGGCTGGCTCAGGTTGGCTTCTTGCAGAACTCATGACCACCAGACCAGGGCGAGCACCTCCCACAACTAAGCTGCATCTTCCCACACGAATCATTAATTAAGAAAATGTCTCTGGCTTGCCTGCAGGACTGTTCTGATGAGGCATAGTCTTAACTGAGATTGCCTCTTTCCACGTGACTCTGCCTTGGGTGGAGCTGACATAAGACTAGCCAACACACATGCTCTCTCACATTTGAAAGCTCATTGAAAGGTCTCACCATTTAGAGTCAGGCATTTGCCTATATAGTACTGAGTGATGTTAAAATCACGTGGTCAATAGCGGCAGAGCAAAGCATAACCCGACATGTCTATTTTACGTTTCTTGTTTCCAAGCCGTGGGATATGTGTTTCTTTTGTGTGTGCTTGTGTGGCATTTATGTGTAAGTGTTCATGTGTGCATTTGGGGGGGAGGGGTGCCCGAGGTCACTATAAGGTGTCTTCTTCAATTCTTCTTCACTTTATTTTTTTGAGACAGAGTCCCTCACAGGAGCTGTGGGTTCACTGTTTAGGTTAGTCTGACCAGCCAAAAAGCCCCTGGGAAGTCCTTCTGTCCCTGCTTCCGGGGCACAGGGGGCCACCAAGCTCATCTTTATACATGGACTCTAGGGACCTAACTGCGGTCCACACACTACGCGGCAAGCACTTCACCAACTGAGCTATCGGCCCAACTCCGTGATCTGTGTTTCTGTGAAAAGAGAGAGTGATGGGGGTGAAAGGGGGCTCAGTGGTTACGTTCCTCAGAGGACTAGAGTTCCTACTCCCAGCACCTGTGTGGGACAGCTCACGGTTAGCTCCAGCCCCAGGGGATCCATTGCTTTCCTCCGACCTCCCCCGAAGATAGTAGGAACTTCTTGAACACGGAAGGAAATGAGTTCAGACTAGTCAGACAGGTGCGGTAGCCGCTGTGAAGATCTTTCTGTTCTTGGAGCGCTGTCGACATAGCTAGAATGCCATGCTAACATCAGACGTAGCTTGATAGGAAGCAGGAAAGGGTGGCAGACAATGACAGCAAGCCCTGAATGCCTGGCCATAAAATCACCGCCATTTCACAGCTTCTCCTCAGCTTCCCGTGTCTCTGGCGGTAGAAACAAGCGTGCTTCTGAGGACAAGAGCCTTTTAGAATGCTCCCATAATTCCAAGAGGGACTCGGGCGCAGCACGAGGCTAGCAACTGGGCTCCAAAACACTGCGATCCGCCTGCTGAATGGGTCAGCTGGGAGATGACGGGAAATGAGTCACCGCAAACAGCTGTGTGAGCCGTGCAGCACTTGGCAGGCGGCCACTGTTTGCCAGTCAAAGCAGCAGCAGCCTCAAGCCTGCTAGCACAGGCCGCTGCTCAGCTCCTCTTCAAACTTTGTGTTCACAAGAAAGCCTGGCACGTCGGATAGCCCGCACTCGTGCAGCCATGCCCGCTCGTCCAACTCCCACCTGGCAGCATTAGCAAACAAGAAAACAAGCTGTGAGGTGAGGCCTGACCTCCCTTTGCGGATTATCCCATCTTCCAAACCAAAAAATGAGGCCACTATGATACTACAAACATGAGCCTCTCTAGGGAAGGAAAGCACACACACCCGGAAACCAAAGCTAAGCCAATGTTAATTTGTATATAAAAACCACCAGATTTTAGACTACTTGGGGACTTACAAATATACATATTACAAAGCACTGAAATGATTCCATACCTTGTACCTAATTACAAACTTCCAACTGCCAGTGCGACATTGTAATGTCAGCAGCAGTCCCTGGTAGAATATTTAAGAAAGCCCGTCTTTCAGTTCAGTTCCTGGCACCTAACATGCTTTCAATTTGTGACATTAAATTTATCTAATTTTTTTTATGGCTTTCTTTTTAGTTGTAATTAAGGGTTTGTGGGTGTGGGGACTTGCACACACGTGTGCAGATGCCAAAAGAGGCTGAGAAGTGGGTGTCAGATCCCTTGGAGCAGGAGGTACAGGTTGTAAGGCAGCAGGGAGCCAAATCAGGTCCTCGGCAAAAGCAGCGAGTGCTCTTAACCACCAAGCCATCTCTCCACCCCCAAGTTAGCAATCATTTTGTAGTATCTGCAAACACAGGAAACTCAAAATGCTAAATGCAAGCCATTAAAAACCAACCAACCAAACAAACAAAATATGGCCATGCTCTAGCGAGATGTTTCTTCCCTTCTTCTTGATATTATGTTTCATAAGAGAACATTATATCTCACAGAAGACAATGATAAAACATGCTTTTCTTTGAGCAGCCAAGGAAATGAGAGTGCAGTGAGATTGGTGTCTTTTTTGTGTGTTTATGTGGAAGCCTTTTATATCCTAATAAAAAATATTTTTTTTCTCTGTTAGACTGCTGATCATTTTGTTCCTATAATCACAGTATTTACAAATCCGAGGAAATAAATCTAGAGAGCTATTTATCTGCAAAGCACATGAACAAATAACAGATAAACAGAAGTCAAATAAAAGAATATGAAATACCATTTCACTCCCAGGGAGCATTTAAAAGAGGGATGTTTTATTAAGTACTTTTAAAACTTCGCAGGGTTGAGGATTTGACTCAGTGGTAGAGCCCTTGCCTAGCAAGTGTAAGGCTCTGGGTTCAAGCCTCAGCTCTAAAAAAAATCCACTTTGATTTAAATTGAGTATCAGTATCTTATGTAGGATGGAAGTACAATTTTATTTATTAATTGTTAAGGTTTATTATTATTTTAAATTATGTGTGGATATGTGTGTAATGCCTAAAGAAGCCAGAAGAGGGCGCTGGGCCCCAGAGCTGGAGTTACAGTTGGTTATGAGCTGCCCCACATAGATGCAAGGAACAGAACCTGGATCTTCTGGAAGAGCAATGTATGCTCTTGACTGCCAAGCCATGCCTGCAGCCCGGTGTTAGCACTAAGGGCACTCTGTCACAGCTCACTGAATAGAAACATTCTGCTGTGTCAAGTTGAGTACGATGAGTCATCCTGTAAAAACCAGCTCGTCTTTTTATTTTTATTTTTAAATCAAACCTGAAGCAGCCCACTAGCAGATTTCATCCAGTCACCAGTCATTTCTCATGGAATTCTGTCAGTCTTCAGTGCCGCTGCTGATTTATTTCTTAAATATGCAATGTAGTGTTTCAAGTTTGTATAACTATTGTAAGATATTGTAAAGATATTGATGGCTTATTTGCAAAGCAAGATTTTTTTTGTTGTTGCTTTAGTCATAGAAAATTTTATATAATTTTAAGACAAAAGGCTAGCTTTCATATGTGCTGGGTTACAACAGCACACATGAGTACCTGATCATGTGTTTTAAGGCAATTCTAGAGGTGTTTGGTTCAATCCCCGAAATGAAAAATGAAAAAAATGAAATGAATAGATAGTCACCAAAATGAAAAAAAGTATAGATAATTCTTTTAAGTTATATTTTTAGCAAAGACATTTTTATAACAACAGATTTCTTAAAAATTAAAAGAATAGTTAGGATGAAACTATGACATTAACAAGCCCTTTCAAAAGTGAAATTGTTTGTGTCTGAGATATAAAAAGAATTTATTTTTATTATACTTATCATTTGTCTTCTTAACTAATATATAATTTATCTGTACAAACAGTACTGCCTTTTTCATAGTTCATTATGTAAAAAGAAACTAATGTTTTCTTTAACTCAATATAATTTCAGGGGCGGGGGCTCTTCAGAAATGAGAATGATCAAAGTACTATTTAGTATGAAATGTAAAAATAATAATAATAATACAGTGCTATGAATACACAGCCCTGGGAACATATTTTGAAGCACAAAATCGCTGTCACTCACCCCGAAGGAGCGTAAATGACACTACATAGAGAGGCTCCTGACAGCAGACCACACTGTGACAACTTTGAAGACAGTCTGGTAAGACTCATGCAATATGCATAAACAATATGGTTGTGATTTTGCGAAATCAGATGAGGCCGCGAGCAAGGAAAGAAGTGCCAAGGATCCTGACAGGAAGAAAGGCTGGGGGTCCTTTGTTCTTTCCTCCACAGCCCTGGAGAAGTGGAGTCCTCTCTCTCTCCTGAGGCTGAAGATGGAACGCTGAAAAACACCCAGTCAGCGTATCAGTTTGCAGGCAATTACCCATAGATGCTCATTCCGTTGCTGCAAATTTGAGGCCGTGTCAGGCTACGTAGCAAGCACCAGGCCAGCCCTGGATCAAAACAAAATAAAAACTAAAAGGGGGGGGGGGCAGAAAAAGAAAAGAAACAAACAAACAAAAAAACAAAACAATGAAAACAACCAATGCTGACATGCCCGATTTCTTTCAACAATTTCAACACATTGATTTTTGTCACCCAAGTAAAAGATATGTTCAAGTCTGAACTTAAAAACATCCTGGAGATAAGATTAGAGATTTCTCCTTGCTCTCTTAACTTCCGGCAGTTCAGCCAGGGCCTCTGATCTCCTATGACGCTTGTCTTGCAATGGTTTCAGCAAAGAGAAGCAGGAGAGTAGCCAAGGGTAGCCCTGGCTCTTCTCACAGGTGAGGGCACGAGGCACCCAGCTCTTGGGCCAGTGAGCAAGCACATTTCAAGGTCATCCAAGGTCATCTCTTCTGAGTCCTTGGTGGCAGCTACCTCTAGCGCAGGCTTCCTAGGCACAGCAGCACACATCCTATCGAGTGGGATTGGTAGCACGCTTATTACTGACCAATTGCTAGGCTGCTGCTGTTTACAACGTCTTAGTCATTTATACCGCCCTACAGGTGATGACAAATAGATTTCAATTATCATAAGTCTCCCTCTTATCCAGTTACGTTACAGTGTGGTGAGCTCTATTCTAAAGGTCTTACTTAATCCTCTACCTTCTCCCTAGAAGGCATTAGGAGCCCATGGGAGCCCATCTTTCTCCCTACACTGTTCTATCCTGAGTCCATTTACACCACCCAAAAGCTCTTTGTATAAAGGAATATACACACACTTGTCCAGCTGAGCTGCAGGCTGGCTTTTCTCTATATCGGCGAGAAGTCTGGTCATTTTCAGACAGATGTTGTGCATCAAGGAAGACCATGCAGTCCCAGATGCGTGACTTTTTTTTGAACTCCCATTTATTTTTATGTAGATGATTCTGATGCTTGCATGCTTATCTGTGCACAGCATGCGTGCCTGGTATCTGTAGAAGCCAGAAGAGAACATTGGATCCCTTGGAACTGGAGTTACAGACAGTTGTGAGCCACCATGTGGGTGCTTTGTGTGTGCATGCCCATCCCCTACACATCTCTGCACATCCGTGCTGGTGTGTGTGTGTGTGTGTGTGTGTGTGTGTGTGTGTGTGTGTTTGGAGCCTTTGCTGGCCGGGAATTCACTATGTAGACCAGACAGGCCTTCAATCTGTCGTATCTTCCTGCCTCTGAGTGCTGGGATTACAGACATGCACCATTGTACCTAGCTCCTTTGCTACCCCAACAGCCTCTAGGTTACAGTGTCAATGATGTTAGCATAACATGATTCAGTTTGCCTGCCCCCGAGTCTGGGTCTCTGCCTCCCTTTCTCTCCCTCTCTCTGCCCTCATGGCTCTGACCCCCCCAACCCCCCCATCTGTCTGCCTGCCTACACGTCTGCTCGTCTGCCTCTTCCCTTCCATCAGACCCTGACTCCTCTCCCTTCCCCCAATAAACCTTCTTATTACCAGATCTGTTGCCCCTAATTCCTCAGGGGCACACTTTGGCCCCCATGGCACCCCACTTTGCCGCATCACTATACTTCATAACAAGTGGAGTGGCCACCCCTTCAGGTTCCAACTACGGGGAAACCAACAAGGCACGTATATAGTTTCTGATGTCACGTTATTTTGTTTGTTTGTTTTTGTTTGTTTGTTTGTTTGTTTGTTATTCAAGACAGAGTTTCACTGTGTAGCTTTGGCTGTCCTGAACTCACTTTGTAGACCACACTGGCCTCGAACTCACAGTGATCCACCTGCCTCTGCCTCCCAAGTGCTGGGATTAAAGGCATGCATGCACCACCACGCCTGGCCTGATGTCACATTGTTAATTGTTGCTCTCCTGGGTCTTGAAGTCCAACCATGCCCAGCATGGGAGAGAAGCACAGGCTGCAGCTCCTGCCTCCTGACAGTGAGCAGACAAGGCACAGTATCTGGCACAGAGGACTTTACAGTGGATGGCCACATACCAGTGTGTAATTGATGTGCTGAGGAAGAGAAAAGATCATCTAATCAGGCTGCTGACTACCTCCTCTGGGCATGAATGCCATAGTTTCTTGCTTAATGAAAGATAATTTTCTAATAATGCTGAAAACCCATTTCCTTATTTCTTTATCTGTTCCAATGGGTAGTTCTGGGGAAACTCATGTATGAGTGAACCATGATACTTAAGTAGGTGTTTTTCTATTTAAAAAGAAACAAATATAGTTTTTGCTTAAAAACAACTAAAACCAAAAGGCCGGCTACTGTTTGATCCAAATACACCACTCCTCCACATGTGTACCTGAAGGGAAATGCTAGATGTCTGTATGACCATAATTTTGAGGGAGTTCCCCACAATTGCCAACCCACAGAATAAACCTAGATGCCAAACTTCATTATCAGCTGAATAAGCGAAGAAAATGTGGGATGTGCAGTGTGAGCATATGGATGGTGTGGTTTTACTCATATTTTTTTGCAAAGTAATGAATAAAACTAGAGAAGATCATCTTAATCAAATCCACCAGTTTCACATGTATACATACACAAAATAATTTGTTTTCTAAAATCTGTGCATGCAGAAGGCTAAAGGAAACACAAACTGAATGTATAGTTTGTTTGTTTTTTTTAAAAACCAGACAGAATCATGGAAACCAGAAGTTTGGGGTGGTGTCATTTTTAGAAAACAACTTTAAACAATTCAGTTATATTTTCAGTAAGACTACTAAAAATGATTTTAAAATAAATTTCAGTGTAAGGTGTCAATATCTGTGAGTAATGTTGTATTTTAATGATCTTAAATATTCTAAAGTAAAATATGTCTTTGAAAATGCTATGAAGTAATTTATTCAAAAAATGTTATAATTATTTTATTTTTGTTGAAAGAATATTACATTTGATTACAAGGATCACGCTGCAGTCTACTTTTTATCTTAAGGTTCTCAAAACAAAATTATGGCAAAAAGGTGATTATTAACTAGGTATTTTCCTGATATGAAGAAAAAGAGAATTCATTAAAACTAAACACACAATGCATTGAATTGTACATCTATATTTGGTTATATGCTTAAACGTGCCTAATCTATGAACACAGAACACAGAAACATGTGTTAATAATTAATTCCCTGATGTTTGATGCTTCCAACCAGATAACATTATTCAGAGCTTTCAAGTTTGTCATGATGAAGATGTGTTTTCTGCTATGAGGGAGGAATATGTCTTCACAAAGCGCTCGCTACTTTGATTTATGATGCTGGAGTATTTATATGTGTGTACACAGACGTCACTGTGAATCTTGCTTTAAGTAATGCACATAGTAACATAAGAAGCCTACTTCCCCTGACATCCCTGTGCTAAAATGTCAGCATCACGTCCATCCGTCCACAGACCCTCCTCTCCCCAGCCTTTCTTAACACCCTTAAATTATTTTGCATGCTTTTTTTGTTTTATTTATAATCTTATTACTTTTCAAGAATATAAGCTTAATTAAGAGCACAGATTTCATTCATCTATAACCCACATGCTCTCTCCCTAAAAAAAATGATATAGCATACACTTTGTTATCAATAAATTCAATTATGCATTCATTCTTCAAATATAAATGTGTCCTGAACATGCCTATGTTCTGGATACTGTGAGATTCTATTAAATGGTCCTTAAACATTAAAGAAAGAAAAGCAAAGCTCTTTCTTGGATCCTTTTCTGTTGCTGTGAGAAAATACCACAACCAAAGGCAACTTAAAGAAGAGTTTATTTCTGCCTGTAGTTTGTTTAAGAGGCAGAGACCATATGGTGGAGGAAACATGGCAACAGGAAACTAAGAGACTGTTGTCTTTAACCCCAAACAGGAAGCCAAGAGAGATAACCGGAAGGGAGGGAGGGAGGGAGGGGCTGAGAACCCTCAGAGCCAGCCCCAAACAGCTTCTGCTGAGGACCAAGTGTTCAAATTTCTGAACCTGTAGGGGGCGTTCTCATTCAAACCAGAACAAAATTGCAACTGAAGAAAGCTGTTAGCAAAGCAATCTCACCTCAGACCTCTACAAATGTTAAAGGGGCACGGAAGAGTACCAGCCACAAGCCACTCCCCCATTCTCCACGGTATGCTTTTTAACCACAGCTAACAAACCTGCAGACCTAGCTGTTTTTCTCTGCCATCTGTCCGAAGGGACAAGAAGTGACTCACAAATTCCTTAATCCTTCTTGGCAGCAAGGTTGTCTTTGCCCCACAGGCTTCACTGTTGCCTCAGGAATCCTCCCAAAAGAAAGATGGCAGAAGGCCAGCACTCAGTGGTAAGCCTCTCAGGACCAGGCAGGGACCTCTCTAAGCTTCTGCAAGGGGGATTCCCACAGGTCCTGCAGGCATCGAAGGCTGTGCTCAATCTAGTAAGACCTTTCAAGACACGTCATGTACTTTGTGTAGTGGGATACAAACTAAAAAGGAACTGTTTGGGGCGTGGAGAGGTGGCTCGGTGGTTGAGTTGGATTCCCCTCACCAGTGTGGAGCTCAGTTATCTGTACTGTCAGTTCCAGGGGATCCGATGCCCTCTTCTGGCATCTTTGGGCACCAGGCAAAAAACACATCCAGGCTCATACTCAAACCCATAAAAATAATAAGTAAATTTATTTTAAGATTGATTAATTTAGTGTGAGGGGTGGACGTGTGGACGGAGGTGTAGCTGTACTCCTCAGTCAATTCTCCAAGTTTCGTTTAACTCTTCCTATGAGTTCCAGATGGTCCCATTGTATCTTCCCTATTCACTAAGGAGAAAAACTAAAGATCTACAGATCGATAAAAGGAGGTTCAACAATTAAAACGTCATGACTGGCCAGGCAGTGGTGGCGCACATCTTTAGTTCCAGTAATAGGGAGGCAGATGCAGAAGGATCTCTGAGTTTGAGGCTAGCCTGGTCTACAGAGTGAATTCCAAGATAATCAGGGCTTTACAGAGAAACCCTGTCTCAAAAAAGACAGAAAGAAAGAAACTAAGAAAAGAATTTATGACTAAAACCAGCAAAAAACTAGATTTGTGTCCAGGAAATTTTGACTCTAAAATCCAAACTCCTACGAGGGCACCAGGCCAGTTTTTAAAAGTTTCTTCCAAAGCATGAACAGTGGGTGGAATGAACATTAAACTTTAGCGTCTGTTTCAAACCCCATAAGGGAGTTGCTGCCTTCTCATAGTGCCCTGGTGGCGGGCATGGTGGCTGTTAGCAGGAAACAAACCAAACACTCCAGCCTGCAAGGAGGGTGAAACCTTGCAGGTGGGTAAGTCTCTGAGCTCCTGGTCACAGGGCTGTAGAAGGACATTTTAGCTGTCTGCAAACAGCAAAAAGTCCAAAGCAGAGTCAAAGGGAAACTCTGGAGATAGAGGAAAATGCGCATAACTAACTATGCTGTTGGAATCTATTGACAGAAAAGTATGAGATTGTGAGGGGTAGGGAGAACTTGTGAAGGGAAAGGGGGGGAACGGGAGGAAGGAGGGGAGGAAGGGGGAGGGCAAGTAGACAGAAGGAGGAAGATAGAGGGAAATGGAAGGGGGAAGAGAGGAGGGGTGAAATGAGCAGGGCCTCATTCCTTTTCTAATTGCTAGACTGAACTCTTCTCATGGGTGTTAGTGTGGCAATAGGACAATGGGTGGATTGAAATTAAAAAAGAAAAGAGGAAAGGAAGGGGGAGGGAAGGAAAGAAAGAAGGAGGGAGGGAAGGGAGGGAGGGAGGGAGAGAAGGAGGGAACGAAAGCTAGCCACAAGAAGTGACTCTCACCTCAGTGTGGGCTTCGCCTTTTCCAAGCCTACTTTATCTGGGGTTCTTTAATGCTTATTCCTCCCTTCCAACCCACCTATTCTAGATAGGAGAGAAAAGAGGTTAATGGGAGCAGGAGAAGTAGACCTTGTTGAACTCAGTTCCTGGGAGTGATTCCCCTGGCTTGGGTGGTAGGATTTCAGCAGACCAGCAAATCCACCAAAGTTGCTGCTGGAGCTGGAACCCGGAGCCTCCAAGCCTTCACTAGAGAAGTTCTCTCTGTGAGTGTCTCAAAGTGGAGAGATAAACAACCAAACAATACCAAGACCCAAAAAGCCCCAGCCTCCTGTTGTGGATATATATATATATATATATATATATATATATATATATATATATATATATATATATATATATATATATATATATATCCTCTCAGAGTCTGTACTAGGATGTTTCATCCCCCCCCCCCGCCCCCGCACAAGTGGTTTGACTTCTAAGTGGATAAACATCACCTGTTCTCTCACAAGTCCATTCCCCATCCCATATTTGGGATCAAAACAAAAGCATGTTTACATCCACTACACCTCAGAATGCAAACAGGCTTTCCCATTTCCCATTTAGAAGACACCTTGCATTTTCCCTGTCACCTGGCTTCTTTCAAAAGATTAGGTCCGAGTTTTGTATTTTTTAAGAACAAAGTGGAAGGAGCCAACGTGTTCCTTAGACTCATGTTGAATTTATTTCATCAAGTGAGACCATTAAAGCAGAGGGAAGGGCAGGAAATGGAGACTCCAACCTGTTAGCTAAGAAAGAAACTCTAAATATAGCTCAGATTTCATTCTCATTCCAAAAGCTCTTCCTGAAAATTTCTTTCCTTAACAAGAATGATGGGAAATTTTGCTCAGCTTGTTGGTTATTGAGGAAAGAAACCGTCACTGTCCTGGCAGGCCATGACTTCTGAGTGGACACACTGGCACTGTGCAATAGATGATGATGTCACTGGCTTTCAGTCTCTATATAGAGTAGAATTTGCATCAAAAAGTAACAGTGAATTGAAGGAAGAAATTCAGATTCTATTTCTCCATATTCTTTCTCCTTTCCTTGCAAACTAATTAGGTTGCTAGGACCATCTCAAACTCTATGTTCTTTGGAGGCGAGTTCTTTTGTCGGAAACACTCTTTATGTTCAGTTTGCTTTCCTGGTTTCATTTCCTGTAAAAGTTTCAAGACTCATCAGAGAACAGAGACAAAGAGGAAGTCTGCAGCATGGGTCACTGTGTGTCTGTCATCCACAGCAGCTGCACTGTGGTTCGCTTGAAGGAAAGCTGCAGGCAACCTCCCAAACACCAATAGCAGAGTGCCGATGGGAAGGGATGGGAAGCCAGTGGGGACATTTGAGGGACACAGAAACAAAGAGAAGACACCAAAGGAGAGGTTATGAACCAGGGAGGGAGAATTGAAATAATGGAAGAAGGAGAGATGGAGTGAGGAGGAGGAAGAAAAACCATTTCTTCAACTCACCTATATCATTGGCACTTTATCAAGTGCACAAGTACATTTCACAATTTAGCCAATAACACAGAGCATAAGCACTCAAGTCCACTCTGCATGAAATCAGCCAATAAGCTGATCAGTCAGACAAGGGACTCGAATGGCTGTCCACTATCACATGTTGGTTCCCAGTGGGGGTGAGCCAGACATGTAGCTCAAATTAGGACAATCAATAGTAGGATGATGGCTCAATGGGTTAAGGCACTTGCTGTTAAACCCTGCTATCTGAGTTGGATTACAGGGCCCCACATGGTGACAGGAGAAGTTTTACACAAAATGAGAAAGTTTATTACACACACACACACACAGCAGGGGCAGAGGAGGGATGGGAGATTGTGTGAAAACAATAGAACATGAATACTTTGTATTCCAGCCTTAACGTCACAGACAATTAGGCTGCAAATAGATTCTAAAAAGTAATAATTGCATAAATCAAAGTTCTATTTACTTTCTTATATCGGTATTGATTCTACGTGTCCTTGTCAAATTTATATTCCACTGCTTTCATTGCCTAACCCCCGCTGCCTCCTCTCACTCTGCAAGCTAAGAGCCCATCTGCGCCTGCATGTTCTGAAGGGGGTCTTCAAAATAAGGCAACGCCCCAGGAAACACAGGGAACCAGGAACCTGTCCTCCTCTGCCCTAACTCTTGTTTCTCTGTAGAGCTGCTCCTGAGACTTCCTGGTTCAGCCTAGTCTTTCTAAATCTAACTTTGCTTCCTGCAGGAAGGACAGCACAACACTGTGTAACTCCTCATGCTGAGAAATGCCCTTATGTTTGGCAGCATTCTTAATCACAGTGCTGGGAGAGGTGGGACAGGTGAAAAGGGGAGGGGCTTTCCCAGAGGAGGATCCTAGGATTCCACAGGAAAGAGGATAAAAATAGGCTGTGGATGGTGTTGCATTCCTGTAATTTCAGCACTGGGGAGGCAAAGGCAGGCTGATCTCTATGAGTTTGAGGTCAGCCTGGTCTACAAAGCCAGTCCAGGACAGCCGAGGCTACACAGAAAAACCCTATCTCAAATAAATCCAAATAAATAAATAAATAAATAAATAAATAAATAAATAAATAAAAATTTAAAAGTGTCAAGGTTTGAGGAAACCCAAACATAAAGAAATCTGTAATTCCTGGCCCATATTTTTTATATTCTTTTTTAATGTGTATGAGTGCTTTGATAACTTCTAGTGTGCACACTGTATGTGTCTGGTGTCCAGAGAGGCCAGGAGAGGGTGTGGATCCCCTTAGACCTAGAGTTACAGGTTTCCAGGAAGGGGCTGAGTCCTCTGCAAAAGCAGCAAGTTCCCTTAACTGCTGAGCCATCTTTCCAGAACCATTTTACACTAACTTTGTCTTGCATGTGTATGTGTGTGTGTGTGTGCTATGCACGTATTTGTGGTGTGTGTATGTCTGTGTTTGCATGTGTAGGGATGCAAATGAAGGTGTGTGTGTGCACATGCCTGGGGAAGTCACGGGCTGACATTGGCTGTCTTCCTGGATTGCACTCCACCTTGTGCACTGAGGCAGGGAGTCTTTCAGAACCCAGAGTTTTTGAAGTCTAGCCAGCCATGTTGTTGCAGGGGAGCCCTTATCTCTGCCTCCGGTGTGCTGGAATGAAGGGCAGACTGACGTATTCACCTGATTTGACCTTGGTCTTAGGGACTGAAATTCTATCCCCAGGACTGTGCAACAAGTACTGTGGTGATGCTAGACTCGGACCATCAGAGTCCATTCCTGGAAGCCCAATTGACAGAGTCCAGAGTCGATACAAAAACAAAGGAATTTTATTGCGCTGATGCGCCGGGGTCCACCAAGCTCCAAGGAGATGGAAGACCCCGTTCTGCAAGAGTCGGGGATTAACACAGCATATACAGAAGCAGAGCTTAGTTAGCTACAGTGGTTAGTTAACAAGTGATAGCCTAACAATAGGTGACCTTTTAGGTGAATGGGGGTCTGAGGTAGTAAATTCTAAGTAGAGTGAAATAGGGACAGTAAATTCTGAGGGCAGGGTTGAGATGGGGGCTAGTGGAGAATTTTTAACTTGTTCTTCCCTGTTTATTGTTGCTCTGTTTGCCTGTTATCAGCCTGTAATTCTCAACTTGCTTTGCTCAGCTAACAACGCTATTATTATGATGGCTAAGCCCAGGCTGCCTGGAATATAACGTTGCTTAGCTAACAATATTACTGTTACGATGGCTGAGCTCAGGCCACCTGGAATCTCCTAGTGATTTGAATAAGATTGGCCCCTATAGACGCATATATTTGAATATATGGTCATTAGGGAATGACACTACTTGAGAGGGATTAGGAAGTGTGACCTTGTTAGAGTAGGCGTGGCCTTATTGGAGGAAGTGTGTCACCGGGGAGGGGGTTGGGCTTTGGGGTTCCAAAAGCTCAAGCCAGGCCCAGTGTTGTTCTCTCTCTTGTTCCTACGAGTCTGGTTGTAGAACTCTCAGCTACTGCTCCAGTACCACTCCTGCCCACATGCTGCCATGCTTCCCACCATGATGAAAATGGACTGAACTGCAACTGGAGGCCAGCCTCCATTGAATGCGTTCTTCTTGTAAGAGTTGTTGCAGTCATGGTGTTCTTCACAGCCATAGGACACTGGCTAAGACAAGCACCTTATACACTAAGCTATTTCTCCAGCCCTTTATAATCTTTTGTCTCTAAGATTATATAAATGTTTAGATTTTTTTAAAAAATTAAGCACTGCATATAACTTTAAAGGATGTGTATTCGTATCACTTAGCATGACTGCGATGTGGTCTGATGTTGAGACAAACAAATGTGATTAGTAAGATGTAAATAAAGTATGCAGAGGAATTTTAATCCAGCAACATGGCTAATCTGGCTGGAATACAGGCACACCTTTAATCCCAGGAGACAGAGGCAAGCAGATCTCTGAGTTCAAGGCCAGCCTGGTATAGAGCAAGTTCCAGGTAAAGAAAAGCTTAGGTCCAGGTGTGGCAGTACGTGCCTTTACTCCCAGGACCCAGGAGACAAAAGGATGCAAATCAATCCTGGTATGACTTGATGTGCTGGGATGAGTTGGGGGCGCTCCCCTTTTCTGAGGAGTAGAAGGGGTGGGGAGTAGAGAGGGAGTGTGGGACCAGGAGGAGAGGAGGGAAATACCTATCATCTGGATATAAAGTAAATTTTTAAAAAGTTACTTTTACAAAAGTGTCCTATATGAACCAGTCATGTTTAAAGACACTAATCTCTGCTTAGTTAGTCCCCATGAAGATCTAAGTAGTTTCAATCTACCAAGCCAGCCACGACACAAACGAGAATAAGACGGAAGACAAGATGGAGTTCAATGCATTTTAAACAGGCTTGGCCACTATCAAATACCCAATGTCAAACACCTTGGGCAGGGAATGGCTCATTGTGCAAAGTGTTTACCTTGCTAGTGTAAAGACCTGAGTTAGGTCCCCGAATCCAACCACAGTGTTGTGGTGCACACTTGTGACCAGCAGAGCTCTGGAGGTGCAGAAAGGGATCCTTGGGGCTGGCTGACCAGTCACCAAGCCACTGACAGACACTGTCTCGAAAAACATCGAACAGGGATATCAGTGGGCACTTGCCACCAAACCTGACAACTGGAGCGCCATCTCTGGGGCCCACATAGTGAAAGGAGAGAATGGCGTCTGTAAACTGTCTTCTGATCTTCACAGAAGCCCTGTAGCATACATGCACGTGTACACACACACACACACACACACACACACACCCTGGCTTGCCACTATCAGGAGAATACATCAAATGAAAGCTGCCCAGCAGAATCCACACATCAACAATCTCAATGGTTTCCCCATCTTGTCTTTTAGTTACTGAACATCTTACCTGTCCCCATCAGACACCTATATGTCATAGCCCTGCCATCATAGCTGAATAGTCCACCTGGGGACAGAAGCCATCTGCAGAGGTGAATAGCAGTGTGTGATGAGACGCAGGGGTGCGGGCTGCGGGGTTTCGCTGCACTGCCTTCCCATCATTCATTCACTTCCCACCATGGCCACTTCTGGCTTCCCTCCTGAGACAACTATTAGCCTTAAAGTTTATTGAGGGATTCAGGGAAAGTCTGATGGAATATTGCCTCTCTAGCCTGTCTCCCCTGCCGACGAGTTCATGGCAGGATACATTTTTATATTTGTGATATTATTTCTCAGGAGAAACTGCTCAGTAGACATTTTGTTTCCCCCCCCCCCATGGTTCCCCAAGAGAGACGCGCACACTGGGAAACGGCAGAACAGACTAAGAGAAATGGGGACGCGGAGATAATCACGCGCCCTGACCTATTTTAAGAGCTAAAGAAAGAACAAGGCTGCCTTCTCCTCCTGAGTAATTCCAGGGGGCTCTCAAAGCGGTGGGAACACGGAGTATAAAAGTTATTCTCGCTATTCTTTAGAGGGAGTTTCAGCATTATTAACTTTTCAGGAAAAGAACTGGTTGAAATTGCTCTTTAATTCTCAATCTCCTCATTGGATAGCTCACTCTTTTTTCTTTTCTTTCTTTTTTCTTTTTTCTTTTTTTTTTCTTTTTTGATAATGTGGTGTACCTCAGGGTCAGTATAATTTCCAAAATACTTGAATCTTTTGAAACATTTGAAAAGTATACAAGGTAGGATTTAGCATTCCAAATCAGACAAATGATCACCTGATTCTATGGAGTGAACTGGGGATGGCAGAACACAGAAAGAATGTAGTTCAGTTTTTTCCAAAGAATATATTAAAAACTTAACAATTACAATAAGTTCCAAATTACCCATGATTTGGGCAGAGAAATACCATTGACCTTGAGATTTCAAAGTCATTTGACTCCTCCTTTGACTGCCTTCTTGCTGGCCGTGCTTCCTCTTGCAGGGGTCTCTGCGTGTTCCATGCTCAGCACCACACAGCGTCTTCTTGGGGCTCACCTCTCCCTCATACCCTTGCCGCAGTGCTTACACAGGTAGTGAAATAGGGGGAGCCTTCCTTCAAAGATGAATCAGCACGTCACATTATAGCATACCAGTTTCTCATGCAGCCAACCACTGCAGATGTTTTGTGGTACTGTGGACACAGGATGCCCAAAAATGAAGATTTGTAGTCATCTAGCAAGTCATCTGCAGAGATGAGGCGTAACCCAGCATTTTTAGCGTGATAGAGGGTTTGAGCAGTGAAGGAGCTTAGCGCTCGCCTCTGAAGCCTCACTACCTGGGCTCAGCTCTGCTGCGTGACTGCGGTTAAGTCATCCTTCCTCCCTCGGATTCAGTCTCCTCTGAAACTTGGGGATGCTTAGACCTCTGTCCCTAGGCTCCCTTGCTGCTTAGGAAATGGATGCAAAGTGCTTAGAGAAGGCTCGGCGCCCCCTGCTGTTTACTCTTTACCTCCAATGAACTCACAGCAATACAGGCTGTGAAGATCTGGTGCTAGAATTGTGTTCTAAGGACACACCAGTACAGACAACAGACCTCTCACCCATGTCTTGAGAAAACCACAGGCATTTCCTGATTTCAGATTATCTACTCCTGACAACTGCATCAACACTAAGTCTCAGCAATCAGTGCGAAGGTCTTTGCCTTCTATTCCTGTCCTTCAATGTATAGCAATTCTAGCTGAAGCGTGGTTTCCTGGAGGAAGCTTCCTTGAGGACCAGGAAGTTCTAAGCAGAAACATTCAAGCAACTGGCAAGTTTCAAGAAGTTCCTGAGACTCACAAGAAACACAGGCCTCTTCCCTGATTAAGGACTTAGGCAGTAAACATCTGTTGGTGGGTGGAGCCTCTCCAGCAAGGTAAGGGATGTAGAGAGACTCTCCTGGACCTGTCACACTGTGCACAGACCTCCAGGGGTACAGCTTTTGTGGCCATTATCCACGCAGTTCAGAAAGGCAGCTGCCTTTGAGTCACCCATGTTCCTGCATGTAAACCCCTTTGAGCTGTGTTATAATTGTTACTTACTCCCTTTGGATAGTTCCTCCTGAGAGATTATACTTCCTGCCTTCCCTTGCAGACTACAGAAGTCATTTCCACCCCTATAAAGGGGTCACATCCCATCCTCTTCTGTAGACATTTTGACCATCCATGTACATGGTTGGCAAAGGTGCCCCTTCGCCACAAATAAACATGATCCCACCTCGGTCAAACCAAGCCCCTTTCTTTACGCCTTCTATCTCTCTACAGCTGCTTTAATAACTGATCACTTGCTGGCTCCTTATTTAGGGGCATGTCTCCCCAGGAAAAGCCCCTACAACATCATGTTAAAGAGATCATTACCTTCTACCTTAATTGGATGCCACAAAACCTCCTTAGAATTCCCCCTCTCCCCTCGGGGCTCATCCTAGTTTTGACAAGGTTCTCAACTAGTGATTTATTTCAGTGAGAAGGAACCCTGCCTCATCTGGCTTTCAGAGGATCTTCACAGTGACGGTTCCAGTATGAGCAAAAGTCCCTGAAGGATGCAACATCCCTGAGCTGAGACACTCGCTGTGACCCGAACATGGCTGCCTGGGTTCCTTTACCAACAGCCCAGTGTAAACCCATGACTTCTGGGCTCACGCAGCCTAGAGAGTACTGTTTCTCGTGCTAAAAATAAATCAAACAAAACCTGCTACCTCATATTGGTGAGTTTTCTTTTGTTCCCAGGTCCTTGGCTATATGATGCCTGAAATGTTAAAATGAGGATACAGTGAAGGTTGAAGCTACTTTACCGTCTGTGATTTCAACCCTATCTGGCCTGGAGCCAAGGCTCTGAATACAGATAGCATTGTTCTGGGTCCTGGAGACTTGGAAAGCCACAGGCAGATGAGGGGCAGAAGCGAAGCAAAATCCCCCTAACTCCCATGAGTGAAAGGGTTCCACATGAAAAGCAGAGAGACCCCAGTGGAGACGCCATAAAAACTGAATGCACTATTTTAACTTCTTTATTTTGAAAGACTTATAGACACTCAAGAAGTGAAAGGGGCAGATTCCCCTGTATCTCCCATCTATCTTCTCTGAATGATAACAATGTATGTAACTGAAATATATTATCTGAATTTATAAAATACTATTACATATGGTATGAGCCTTAATCAAATTTTATCAGTTTTTGCATAACCCTAGATTTTTAACGTTTTATCTCGTGTATAGAAACAGGTAAGGGCTACCCCCAAATAAAGATAACCCCCCAAAGGAGATTTGATAATGCCTGGAACAACAACAACAACAGAAAGAATGGGAAAAACAAATATTTAGATCACAAACAAAGTCTAACCATTAAGAGCTTGGATCCTGCATCAAGGTTTCCCAGGTTGCATCATGGCTCAACTACTGGTTATCTCTATAACTGAGAACACTACGCAATGTTTTCTTTTTTTTTATTAATTTATTCTTGTTACATCTCAATGGTTATCCCATCCCTTGTATCCTCCCATTCTTCTCTCCCTCCCATTTTCCCCTTATTCCCCTCCCCTATGACTGACTGTTCCTGAGGGGGATTACCTCCCCCTGTATATGCTCATAGGGTATCAAGCCTCTTCTTGGTAACCTGCTGTCCTTCCTCTGAGTGCCACCAGGTCTCCCCCTCCAGGGGACATGGTCAAACACTATGCAATGTTTTAAGCCTGGGCTCTCTTCTCTTTTCTCTATACAATAGAGCCAATGAGAGTTTGTTCCAGAGCTGTAGTGAGAAACATAGAAGAGAAACGGTTCATAGCAAGCACAGCATAGCAACCAGCTGTGGTAGACACTGCATGATAGCTCTTACTGTCCAGTAGAAGAATCCAGAGACTCTTGGAGGGTCAGGGTGAGGCATTGGTCAGGTCATTTTGAGTGATTAAAATAGTATATACATATTACCAATTAGAAATGAATACGACCGTGGCTTACAGAGTGCAGTACTAGACACAAGATGAGGACCTCATCAGAGGTACACAGCCATTTCTGATCTTCAGCCAGGATGGAGGAAGCTGAGTCCACATAGCTGTAGAGATTGGAATGGCAGTGTTGAGGGAACCCACTAATGCTGCCCAGCAGATCAGCCTTTTCCGGCAAGGTCAGGATGGGAAAAAAAGGAAGGCTGGCCTTAAGGCAAGAAGAAAACACACACAAAGGGCAGCCATGAGCTTGAAAGGAAAATTACAATGCTTTTAGAAGAAGAAAAATGTCAAAGAGAATGCCTATAAAGAAGATAGGTTCTTATTCCAAAGGCCGCTGAGAAGTCAAAGGAGACAAGGACACAAAGATGCTCTCTTGTTGTGAGGGCCACTCTTGGCTGTCAACGTGACTACACTTGGAATTAACTAAAACCCAAGCTGCTGGGTCCATTTGTCAGGGGTTTTTCTTAATGGAGCCATCTGAGGTAAGAAGACCCATTTTTAATCCAGATCTTTGGAGGTGGGAAGATCTGCCTTTAATCTGGGCCACACTTTCTGCTGGCATCCCAGGTAAAGGACATGGAGGCGAAAAAAAATCTTGCTTTCTTTGCCTCCTTGCCTTCTCTCCCTGTCACTGGCAAGTCCATTCCTTTATTGCCATTAAGGCTGACTACTTCTTAGGGATTCTGGTGTGTGCTGGAGACCAGCTGAGACAGCCAGCCTCATGGACTGAACAACTGCTTGATTCCTGGACCTTCTGTTGGTAGACAGCCATTGTTAGCTGGACCCCAGCCTGTAAGCCATTGTAATAAATCCCATATATACAAAGTACACACATATACATGCAGACATATATACATATACACAATATATGTAGCTTATAAGTTCTGTTCCTCTGGAGAATCCTAATACAGTCATTTCTAAGTGAGAGAGGCTTTAGCGACCTAAGCCAAGGTGCCTTTGTGAGTGATAGAGCTGGGCTGATACTCACTAGAGAGAACAAGAGTCAAATAGATCAGCAGTAAGGACAAGGAAGCTTTCAACAGGTTGTCCAGTGGTGGGAAAAGAGACACGGGTCAATGCCTTAAAGTCAAGGTGAAGGAAAGCATCTTTCCCCCAAGGTGAGCTGAGCCTTAGCCAGGTGAGAGAGTTATAGAGAGGCAAAAGAAAGAGCAGAAGCCGTGGTGAGGCATCCTCCATTCCAACATGAGGAAGATTTCACATGGTCAGTCATGAGTCATGGCCGGCCAAGCGCATGAGTTACAGACAGAGAGGGGTACACAAAGCCAATGGGCTATCTTCATTATCAGCCTGACTAGACGTAAAGTCACCTTGGAAACATACATCCGTGAGGGTGTTTCCAGAGCGGTTTAACTGTGGAGGGGGAAAGACCCACCTTGAATGGTGGGAGCACCACCCCACGTGAGGCCTTGGGCTAAGTGTGATGGCACAAGCAGAAGGAGAAATATCAGCACTCTCTAGTGTTTGCTGAGTGGACAGAGTATCATCCTGTCAATGAATTTTTATCACGTAATTAAAGAGCCCCTGATTAATGAAACGCGGAGGCAAACTCATCTAAAGCGGTGATGCCAGGAAGAGATGATTGCAGCATCTTTCTCTGGCCAAAATAAAGCAAACGTCTATGGCAGTGCAGTGTGCGTTGTGGTTATTCACACTGTGGCCCATTTGCTGACAATTTTTCAATACTTACAGATTTATTCAGGCCTATTAAAAGCCTCAAAGCAACCAGGAAGTGTTATAAATATTTGAAGAGAGCTGGATGTTTCAGATGCTGAATAAATCATTAGGACCAGAGCGAGCGCTGCGGCGGCAGTGCTGCGCAGCGGCGTGACTGCCCTTGGCTCCGCCTCCCACTGATGAACGTGCCCTTCACTAATCCTGTCCTGGTTCACCTTTTGCAAGCTGAGAAAACGCTCAATTTTTTTTCCTTTTAAGAGGTCATCCCTCATCCTAAGAAGGAAGAAGGAAGAGAAACACTTGTGAGGCCAGTAAATCAGTTCGCGTCCTAATAATTACAGTTCTACAGCTGGGTCTCCCACAGTCTTCTCCCCAAACATCCCCACATTGCGGGTGCACTGGTGTGCTCAACCTCAGGCTAATGGTCCTACGATGGCTCTAAGAGCTGCTCTACTAAGGATACTTGTATATCCGAGGTGCACACGCAAGTCCCTGAGAGCTTGACTCTTTCTGCAGCCGGCCCTCTGTTCACTTCTCACACTAAGAGGCATCAGAGTGAATTTCTGTCTGCCGAGCCACAAGCGATGCCCTTGTCTCTAGCCGTCACTCTTCGTTCAGAATCAGGCTCAAACCCAGGATCTGTTTCACTTTCTTCAGAATTTCTATCAAGATTCAACATTTTTATTACCCATGTTCACCACACTTCAACCTGCCCCTAATTGATTCCTTAGTTTCTGTGAGTTTACTTTATTTTATTGATGTGCGTGGTTGTTTTTCCCAGCATGTTTGTCTGTGTATGTCTCGGATGCCTAGTGCCCATAAGTCACCAGAAGGGGGCGCCAGATACCACGGAACTAGAGTTCCAGATGGTTGCGAGCCATGTGGGAGCTGAAAACCAAACCCGGGTCCTCTGCAAGACTAGCCAGTGCTCTTAACCACTAAGCCATCTCTCCAATGCCATTTTTTTTTTCATTTTTGTAGTAAGCAGTTTACTGATTCTTGGTACTTTATACTCATTGTGTCATTAGACCTTAGCTGACTGGAGAGCAGCATATCACATCCAATGCTTCAGCTGAGGTTGGGAGACTTAAATTTTCAGGATTTGGTCCAGGACAGAAGATGATGACCCACAAGGATAGAAGGAGACCATGGAGTGGCAAACTAGCAGCCCTTTGCATTGGGACTTGTTATCTCCCTGTGGCAGTTGTTCTCTAGTCATGAAAAAAAAAAAAAAAGGTGATCACTGGAAATCCTACATCTGGGCCATGAGCTGATAGGCGACATGTTGCTTAATGTTAAGAATGGAAGTACATCCTAATTCTAAGGCAGTCCTGCTGGTTGTTTCTCTGGGACTATAGACTGTACTTTCTAGTATTCTGACTCTTATTCCAAAAGGATCTTGGGCCACAGTGCCCCATATTTCTTGTGCTAGCCAATCAGGGAGTGCACCCTGCTCTTCTTGCTACTGTGATGTTCCCGTTGCTTGGCTTTCTGTCATCTTTCTCAAAAGTCTGGCATGACATAGCTTCTCAGATCTATGCCTTTGTCGGACCCCCTACATGGGAGTCATCTATGTCTTCTATGGCCCAAAGGCACCACACTCAGCTCAATCCTAATCCACAGCGTGTGCATACACACACACACACACACACACACACACACACACACACACAGACACACACAGACACACACACTTTTTTTTTTCTTGAGACAAAAATTACCAAGAACAAAGAGAGTAGGAAATAACCCCCACCTCTTTTCTGGAACAAGTCTGGAGTCCCCACACTAAGCTGAACTGGATATCCTAGCTCAATCATCACTTAGCCAAGCAAGAGATAAAAAGCCATATCTTATCGGATGGGTTTAGGGAACTCTACAGCCCTCCTCTGATGGTCAGGAAAGGCAACTGACAGTCAGGATGCTCTCATCTGAGCTTCAGAAGGGAGAACAACAATTTTTCTCAAAGCAAAATCAATTGCGCTGGACCACCAAGAAATGGCAAGTGAGGCAGTGCTGACGCAAAAAGAGAAGACATCTCTTGTGTGGTGCTGGAGAACAAACCTGTGCACAGGATGCGGCGGCATGACCTTTGACACATATCTCCACCCATCAGTGGTCATGTTGCCTTCAGAGACGTCATTCTAGGCCTGTGGTCCGAAGCGTTGTGTGCTCTTCCTGAAAACAGCTTTACGGCTCACCTCTTAGGAACGAATGCAGGAGGGTAACGGGAATCTGTTGTCTGAAGCAGACGTGTGCTGCAGGCAGGCACATGGTGCAGTATACTGTTCCTGGGGCAGTATGCAAGTTTTCCTACCCTGTTTCAATGTAGAGCCTTTATTGGAACCAAAAGACCCAAGGCTCATTCTTTAAAATAATAAAGACTTATCTGGATGGGGGTGGGGGTGGGAGTGCACAAACTCCTGTACCAACCAAGGACAATGCATGCAGTAAACCTAAACCCCCTGTTGAGATCTAGCCAATAGACAGCTCATTCTCCATGGCTGAGGGGAGAGTGGGAACTGCCTCTGACATGAATTCTGGTTCCTCCAATTTGATCACTTCTCCTTGGTAGGGAGGCCCAGTGGCATACAGAGGAAGGGGAAGCAGGCTATCCGGATGAGACCTGATAGGCTGTGGTCATATGGTCTGGGAGGAGATCCCCTTCTGTCAGAGGTCTAGGGGAAAGGAATAAGGGAGGGAGAATAGGGAAGATACAAGTGAGGGGATAACAAGATGTAATCTGAATAAATTATAATTTAAAAAAATAAAGACTTTGTCAGGTTGAACCTTTGATGAGTCCATTTAGCAGCCACAATAGTCGGCCTGTTGAGAGGAGAGTGGCCCATTGCAAGACCTTCAAAGGCTCTTCGGTCCCCTCTCCCCCTCCCATCCCCCACTTCAGTGGCATCATTTCTAATACCATGTCTTGGTCTTGTTTATTAACCTATTGAGTACATGTCCTAGGCCAGCAAAGTGACTCCGTGGGTAAAGGGTACTTGCTGCCAAGCCTGATAAGGCAGGTTCGGTCCCCACTGTTTCTCTAGTGCGTTAGCAAAAGGAAGGGCACAATATCTCTTTAGAATATCTTTTCTCTTGCCAAGGTTTCAACACAAGGTCACAGTGGCAGAAGGTCTTCTCTGTCGCCCACCCACAAGGACAGTGCACTTAGTTACCTTTTTCTTTCCTCATTGCTATGACAAAAATGCCTCAAGGTGAAAGGGTTGACTTTGGTATGAAGTTTGAAGATACAGTCTGTCATGGTAGAGAAGCCACCGGTGGCCATGAGGCATCTGGTCACGTGGCCTCCTCAGTCAAGAAGCAGGAAGAAGTGAATGCTGGCGCTCAGCTCACTTTCTCCTCTGTTTTTGTCAGGAAGCCTAGCCCACGGATGACTCTCCCTACAATCATGATAGGTCTGGTCCTCAGTTAAGCATCTCTCGTAATGCTCTCACAGCCACGCCCAGAGGTATGCCTCCTAGATGATTCTAAGTCGAGCCAAGCTGGCAATAGCCATTAACCATCACAGGCAGCAGAGGCCCATCACTTTTTCTGATTAGAGAAGGCCAGTTGCCTATTGGGGATTTGAATGAGAAACTTCAGAGTAAGTTAGGACAATGGCTTCTGCTTCCTTATTCTCCAAACGCCTTCCTTCTTAGTGTTCCTCCCTTTGAAGATGGCAAACATCTGCCTCATGTGTCTGCTTATAATTTCAAATTCAAACGAAGAGCCCTGGGCCCATCTGCTGAGGCTGCTTCAGACATCTGGGTCACTATTAAGCAGCAGGACCAGGTTGGCCAGGATCCAGCTCCTTTCCCACTCTGCTCCGCCGACTCCGTCCTTTCCCAGGGCTCATCAGGCAACCGGCGAATGAAGAAGCGTTCAGTGTCTCTGCCCTTGAGGAATGTTTGCTTTCATCTCCTTAAATGGGAGAAGAGGAGAAACACTTTTGGAAAGCATCCTGTGTTTATAAATTGCTTGGGTTAAAACATCTCAAATAAGGTAACATGGTGATAGCTCCACAGATCATGTGGGGGCTGTTTTGGCCCTGGTAAAATCATTTGGAGAACATTAGGAACTTCTGACCAATGCCTCTCTCCCTGGATCTTTGTAATTTCAATATTCCTCTTGGCCCCAGGAAGAAGCGCCTCCCGGAGGTAGCTGTACATCCCTTGACTTCTTGTTTTTCAAAAATAACAAGCAACAGGAAGTTAAGGCACACACAAAATATCTGACTTTCAACCTAAGGTAGAAATGATAGTTTCTGGAATCTCTGCCTGAGAAGCCAGCTGGGCCTTCTCTCCGGCCTCCTGTGTGTTGGTTTCTCTGGGAAGCCTAAAGGGTGAAATAAACAGACAAGGGCAATGCATGCATCCCAGGTTACATGGGTGCTTGTTTCCGGTCCTTTTCCTCCTGACCTTCAAGAGCGCGCAGTGGCTTCCTCTGTGAGTAAAGACTGCACCCGGGACAAAGAACACAGTCATTCAGGTTGTTAGATAAACAATAAGAAAGAAAGAACAGAGCATTTGAAAAACGTTCTTTGTGTGAGAGGGTCTTAAATGTGCTGTGGGCAGAGGGGTGACCTCCTGCCTCTACCTCTTGAGCTCAGGGTTTACAGGTCCACACCACCATAATCGTTTTAAGGCTGTGTTGGGGATCACACTCAGGTCTCTGTGCATATTAGCTGAGTTAGTAAGATTTTGGACCAGTTGATACAAGGTAAAACCGGGTAGGAAGAGGGAACCCCAATAGAGAAAGTACCCCCATCAGACTGGCCTGTGAGACAGTTTCTTGACTGATGGGCAGTGCCACCTCTGAGCAGGTGGCCTAGATGGCACAGGAAAGCAGCCTGAGCAAGTCATGGGAAGACAGCACGCAGCTTGCCAAGACCATGGAGGAATGCCACTTCCTGCCTCCAGGTTCCTGCTTGAGCTATTGTCCTAACTTCCCTTGTGATAGACTGTAAGCTGTAAGATGAAATAAGCCCTTTCCATACTCAGGTAGCGTTTGGTCACGGTCTTTATCACAACAACAGTAAACAGACCAGAATACTAGTTAAGCACCCTACTACCAGGCAATATCCCCTGCCCTGCAGATGTTGTACATGGGAATAGTTTGTAATGTGGTGAATTATAACGCTGTAGACCAAGAGTCAGCAAGCTAGAGCCCAAGGATCCAGTCCAGCGGGGCCACTTGTATCCTGTTCATCACGTTTACAGGAGTATGTGCCATGTATGACGTCTACAGTTGCTTATTCATTGCAACAACTACCGAGTGATCCTGAGGGAAACTGTGTGAGTTGTAGAGGAATTTTAATTCAGAATATGGCTCCTCTAACAAGAGATCACAGCCAAAGACCTTCTAGGTCTGTGTGATCCTGCTGGAATACAGACACACCTTTAATCCCAGGAGACAGAGGCAAGCAGATCTCTGAGTTCAAGGACAGCCTGGTATAGAACAAGTTTCAAGTAAAGAAAAGCTTAGGTCCAGTCATGGTGGCACACACCTTTAATCCCAGCACTCAGGAAACAGAGGCACGCAGATCTCGGAGTTTTAGTCAGTGCTGTTCAGGCAGTTGAGTTGGCTCAGTGAGTTGAGAGGCAGTGCAGTGGGATTGAGTTTGTGACAGTTCCCTCATGGAATTCAGAGGCAGTTTTAGTGGGAGAGTTTTACAGAGAGAGGCTGAAGAGAGAACAGGCTAGACACAGGTGAAGATGGAAAGAGTCAGAGAATGAGAAGGAGCCAGAAAATTAGAACAAATTGCTAGAATTAGTTTGAAGCCAAGCAGAGCAATTCAGTCAGAATCTGAGAGAAGCCAGATTGAGTCAGTCAGCTGGAAGAGGAGTTTGAGCCAGAACAGCTGAGTTGAGCCAGGCAGCCAGAGTTCAGAAAGAGCTACAAAGGGTGAGCTTATTTAGCAGTAAGTCTCAGAGGCTGAAAACATTCTAGGCCTAGATAAGATTGTATGGAGGCTAGAAGCTTCTAGGATACCAGATAGAGACAGTAAGCCTCAGAGACCACAATTACATCTGGAGGATAAAAGTGAGCTTTTACAGTGAGCTACAAAGCAACAAATATTTGTTACTTATACTTCAGAGGGGGAAAAATAAAACAAAACTTGACTTCAAAAAATTCCCTAGCTTAAATTGAAAACAAATGTAGCCCACTGGTAAGCAAACGACAAGTGATTCCAGACCCCCCTCCACCCCCTAAGATGTATCTTAGCTCTAGGGAAATGGGTCCTTTACTGCACACCATGGGGGCAGAGGGCAATTTTCACCAGTGGAGGAACAAAGCAGCATTTATGTTTTGAATGAAAGGTGCTTAAGTGAAATGGAACAATTCAAAATGATGAGCAGAGGTGACCCAGGAAATTGAAGAATCGGAATTTTAGTGGCAGTGTGACAACCATCGGCTGGAGAATGCAGTTGCCTCCCAGGTCCCCTTTTCTGGTTTTCATGAACTGCTACTGCAGAAGTCACCATAGGAAGCATTCACCTAAGGGTAAAGACTGAAAAACCTAGTGATAAATCATAAACATCTGATCTTTGTTTCAGATAATCATTACCTTTTTGTAATTTACTGAAGGCCGAACGTGCATCAAAGTGTCGTGAAGACTTTAGTTTTATTCTTCGCTTTGGGGGAATACTTTTCTCAGTGGGTTTTTATTTTGTAACTTCAGGCATTTGGCACATGGAATATCTTTGCATGGAGGAAGGGCCAAAAGGAACCTGCCGTTATCTAAGGCTCCCCACTCCAAAATCAGATAGGGTTTGGTGTTATAGACAGGGTCTCGTGATCTCTGTAGAATAGTGTCATCCCCTTCGAGGCAGCATCCTACGCCATGTGGTGTGTGTATCATGGTGTGTGTATCAGCAAGGGCGGGCTAGACCATGCTTCCGTAACAAACAAGTCCTGCGTCTCAGTGCGAGCAAGGGTTTGGTTCTTGTTCATGTCACGTGTTCATTGTGTGTGAATGGGAGTCCCTGCCTGCTGTTGCCATTCAAGGAACTAAGATGGCACTTTGAAAAAAATATATCTTTTGGGCCTCCGATACTCTCAGCTACTGCCTTTAGCCTGATGTATCTCAAAGTGTCACGGGCCATTTTCATTCGCTGTTTATAGGAACCCACTTTTGCCAAACTCCTCCCACCAGTTTTCACAGCTGCAGAGGCGCTCACATTAATACGATAGCAATGTCTCATAGGTATGTTTCATTCAAACATTAGACACACAGGAGGCCTTGCTGGTACTGACTAGGTCAAGAAATATTGAGCGTCTGCTGTGGGCCACACCTTTTTCTGGTCACTAGGAACACAACCAACTCCAAAGGAGACGTGCCAGCCTCCTCTGAGCTTCCCCTTTAGCCAGAGAAGGAAGTAAACAGTGGACATGTCGCTTAGTCACTACGTGAGACAGTTAGTGCTAAGTATTCTGGAAATGAACATGATCTGGGAACTAAGAGAAAATGCTAAGTGCTGGGAGCTAAAAGGTCTCTGCTCCCCCCCTCCACCCCAACCCCACACACTACCAGCTGTTTCTCATTTGATCTTGAGTCTAGCAGATGGCTTGAGGGCTCTGGAGATGGCTTTAGCCTAAAGGCGAGTAGCAGAAGCAGATTTATATATCACTCCTGTTCTCTAATCCAGTAAAGATGCAGAGGTGCTGTCTGGGAAGAGCTGTGAAGGGCACGGGTGTGGTCAGGGCCATTCCGTGTCCCGAGGCCCCTTACAGCCAAGGGGACAGTCTTTAGGAAAAGATACTTTCACTACTTGGGCTCTGAGATGCCGCCTTCAATACAGTCCAGAAAGTGGCACTTGAGGACATGGTAAGGAGACAGTGAGGGTGATACTTAACCCTTAAAACCAAACAGAACAAATCAAGGCGCATCCCTTCTATGTACGCGGACAGGATTGGCAGACACCGCTGTGTTGGTCCGGGGTCCTAGAAGATTGCAGTGTTTCTCTTCATTTATAATGAATGACATGTCTGTAATGAATTTTCCTCGTCCAAATGTTGGTCCCTGTTTCTGTCTTCCTAAAATAACTCTTTCATTTTCTCCAAAGCCCCATGGTCTTTTCAGTAGTTCTCATCAGTAACTCAAGCAGGGTTTTAAAACCAAATAACACCCCTGGCGTTCTGTTTCCCCCATGACTTTCCCAACAGTCTTCACTTTAAGGCAGCCACTGAAACAGTATCTTCTTCTTTATAAGTAGCTTTTTCTAGGAACACGACTCGCCTCCCCTTGTCAGAACACATGGCTATGAGACAGTGACTCCCTTCCCCCCCACCCCCCCAACCCCCCGCCCATGAAGTTCTGGTTCAGGTTTCAGTTTAAGCACTGACCTTGGGTGCATGGGTTGCTTTCCATTGTGACAAATAAGGTCCCTCTGGGAAGACAAGGCTATTCATTTTCAGCCACAGAGAAAGTGTTTGAGGTGTCTCAGTATCTAAACAGCGGAAAGGGAGCAAATGTGCAACTACCTGACCTTGATCAGCCAGGGATGCAGTGGAAAGCTGGCATCCTCAGATTGCCAGAGCTCAGGCCTCCTGCCATGATCGGCCAAGGATGCAGTGGAAAGCTGGCATCCTCAGGTTGCTGGAGCTCAGGCCTCCTGCCAAAGGCTCAGGGCACAGTGGGGGTCCTTGTTCTGAACTTTGAGTCTGTAGACAGAGTCTCACCCTGTGACCTATCTTCCTATGGCCAAACTCTCACTGACCTGGTCCACAACAGGAATATGGCAGGTCTCTGTTGGAATGCCACCGACGGCTTGTGTACTGTGACAGGTGGCATGAACAGCCAGACTCACACTGCTTCCATCTCTCACCCACAGCATCACAACACCTCATGAAGGTATTGAGTGCATGAACATCAGGCTTTGTTATGTGCCTGCATGGACTGCTTATACACATTCTGGGTTACAAAGGGCCACACCCAAGCCTTTATCTCAGAACCTGTAACTGTGTTTATTCTTGCTGTAACATTTCTGTTGTGAAAACAAGGCTATGCCCGGCACTCAGAAGATGAGATGCATCTCAGTTATTGGCATCCCTCACCAGCCAGCTAGAATCTGGTAAATCTCCAGGAAAATAATAGTTGACTTTGATTTAAGTCCATGAGTCTGTGGGTGAGCTGAACACTCATGCTGAACTACATCAGGCCTGGTTGATGGTAGCTGGACTCACATGTTTGTTACAAGCTGGCACACTGACAAGGCAGTATTTGGACCATGAAAGACACACACACACACACACACACACACACACACACACACACACACACACACACACACTCACACCATTAACCATTATCCATTATCCATGAAATAGCACAGCTCAGATCCCAAGCTGTGTCTAATAATTCAGAATTTCTTGTTGCCTTGGGTACCACTGTTGACTATCCTTCCTAATATTTTTCTAAATTATAACCAAGTGGAATTTACTAAAAACATGCTTGTTGTTTTTGTTATTGTTGTTGTTGTTGTTATCTTCTGATACTCCATGGAAATATGTGGAAGTGTACCTGCAGGCATTTCAGGAGACCTGTAAAAAAATCTTTTCATGCCAAAACTTGATGCAAGTAATTTGTTGCCTGCCCCCAACCCTGACACCTCTCAGTGCCCATTCCACAGGAGTGAAAAAATCTGTCAGTGTTGTCACCTGTCACTCACATGGAAATGGAGAAAACGAGTTCACTTCTATGCTGGTGTGATGTTGGATAGGAGAAGTCTGTCTGGAGAGCAACTATGACAAACGATGCAAAGCTTATTGTCAGCACTGGGAACTGAACCCTGGTCCTCTGCAAGAGCAGCCAGTAATCTCAACTGCTGAGCAACGCTTTCAGGTTACACATTAGAAATACATACCCAAGAAATACCAGTTGATTTTATCCCGCAGTAAACACCAATAAACACACCATCTTCCCTGTAGACAGTCCTCTTCTCTTTGTGTTTTTATTTGCAAGGTCCCATATGAAGGATTTCTTTATTTTTACAGGTTGGGTTTAAAAAATATGGCAATTGTCATCCATCTATTTTGAACAGTCCATAAAGATAGACAGGAATATTGACATTTTGTGGACTTTGCCTCTAGTCCAAGGAAAACCAAGATGGCAGCCATTCTTACACCCATAGCAAGAAAATCAAGTACATTCATTCCGCATAGCTACAAATGTTTTCCAACCACACAGCAGGCTGTGGAAACACCCATGATGCCCGAACCATTCAGAGCTTCCATGGCTGTCTTGTCAATGACAGCAGCATCACACTGCTCTGACTGCACATCTGTAAGCTGGAAAACCCCAGTTCTGCTTTGGACTCATTCTCATGAGATGGGAATAATTTACCAATAAGACATTTTCTCCACAGAGAGTCGCAACCAAGACATATTAAACAGATAAACATTAAATTGCAGGGGCTACCAAGATGACCAAAAGAGAAAAGACACCTGCTGCTCAGCCTGAGACCTGAGGACCCATGTGGATGATGGAAAGAACTGACTCCTCAAAGTTGTCCTCTGATGCCCACTTCTGTACACACACACACACACACACACACACACACACACACACACACACATACACACACACGTCAGTGAAAATATTAATACATTTTAAAAATTAAATATTCTCAAGTACTATCTCACTTTACTTTATGAAAAGCAATACTACAGACAATCCTACATTGATTAAGGAATTTAAATTCTATTTTCTGCCTTATATCACCATTATTTAAAATTAATAAATATAGTTTGACTCAGGAAAGTTGTAAGATTTTTCTAAATTTATCCTACAGCTAATATCTCTTAGGGTGTTAGTTAACATTTTATTTCTATTCATTCATCTGGCTAATTAAAAGTTCTTAACATTCAGACATATAACATTAATAAGTTTCAAAAGTACTATTAATTATAACATTTTGTGTGTTAGATATCAAATGTGTCTGTGTATTCAGATAGTTTCTAGAGTTTTGTCACATGTAAGTGCACATAGGAGACTATGGCTCACTCAATTGGTAAAGTGCTTGCCATATAAGCACAGAGACTTGAGTTCAATGCCCAGAACCAAAAACCAGGCACAGTGGCAATGTGCTTGTAGCCCCAGAGCACGGGGCTAGTGCTAGGTGGATTGCAGGGCTGGCTGACCAACCAGCCTAGCTGAATGAGTGAGTGCCAGGTTCAACGAGAGACTCTGCCTCAAAAAAATGAGGTGGAGACACACTGAGGAAGAGACTTGAGTTCACCTCCAGACTCCGCATGCACACACGCACATGTGTGTGCACACAGATACATATAAGCACACACACACAGAGACACACACACACATATGCACTGCATTTAGATTGTGCACGTCCGCCCACAAGTGAGAATTCATTCAATTAACAGCCATCGGGAATGAAAATCTTCCTCCTCTCCCTAAACTGGACTTCAAGCCTTAGTGTGAGAATAATCGATCTACATGATCCTGGAACTGCCCAACATATCCAAGGATGCCAGGAATGGTGGGAGGTGCCTTGGGGATGCTCAGCCTGCTTCTCCCAAAGGTTGTAGATTTGGAAGAGAACATACTTGCCACAAATATAGGTCATCCTAAACTGTGGGGCATCTCTATACAGATTCTACCAGGAGGCAAATCTAAAGACACAAAAAGGAGCCATTTTCCCAGAAGTTCAGATTTCCACCTTACACCTGAATGCCATTCAAATAAAAGTGCTGACATCTTGCTCCCACAAGCTAGAAAGGCAGAAGTTATCGTGTGAATATACGGTGATTCAGCCGAGGAAGTCTGAGTCATTTTTGTCTGTGGGTAAACTAAACAAAGAGCAAAGAAAAGAGCCTGAAATATTCCCAGGGGACAAGGTAGCTAAGGGCAGAGCGTAAGGTGAAGGTCACACACAGACCTTAGTCCTTCAGCATCTGGAGTCTCAGAAAATTACCTGGCACTTACGGCTCAGACACTGGGAGCCTCCAGGGCCACACAGATGCCGGTCTGTGCCAATGCTGGGCAGAAGAAGGTGGACCGCATCCAGTCCCCCGCTCTGAGCCACGGACCTGTGCTCACGGTTCTCCAGTGCTCACCCTTATGGGCCATCTACCTGTGTTTCCCTTTTGGAGAGGCATCTTCCATATCACCTCCTCTTTGGTAGCTTCTGGCATCTCCCATCTCTCACTTTCTTGGCATGACTCACACGTGGAGTTTGGAAGAGCTATGGAGGAAGGAAATAGGAGATTGCCAAAGTCCATTGGGAAGTATTGTGTAAATATTGCTCTACAACACAGGGAAGGTATTTATCACATTACAATAAAACAAATAATAAATGGAAGTCGTAACTGGTTCAGATTAGATAGCGGAGGAAAGCCCAAACTCAAATCCCTGTTTCTGTTATAACCAAAAAGAAAACAA
The DNA here is from genome assembly GCF_964271855.1 of Acomys minous. Taxonomy (NCBI): domain Eukaryota; kingdom Metazoa; phylum Chordata; class Mammalia; order Rodentia; family Muridae; genus Acomys; species Acomys minous. Next base: position 7,992,690 of record NC_140495.1, read on the forward strand.
TGCCCAAAGGGGGAGAAAAAAAGCAGCTAAATGCACTAGCAGAAACTGTAAAACTATGGAAATAGTTTGTTGATCGTAAGATTGAAAATTGATATGGTTATGTGGTAGGCAGAAACTTACACCATAGTACACATTGCCAGCTACTTTTCTCATCACTGATAAGGTGCCAGGAAAAAACAACTCCAGAGTAATCCGAGAAACATGGATGAGCTCTCCTGAGGGCGCTGCAAGGGAGCAAGCCCTACCCTGTGTGCCATGTTCCTGAAACTGAGTGGTGTGATCGCTGCCTTTGTCATCCTTTCCGCAATTTGAGTACAGCACTGCAGCATCCTCTTCCAGAGCCTGGACCAAGTGCAGACTCCAGCATTCAGCAATGATCAAGGCTTTAGTTGTATACTGCAGCGTCTGTCATTTGTGCCAGCAACTCTAGCAATTTCATGTCTTCATGTAAATACCAGATTCCTTAAAACAACCCAAAAAGTAAAGGGCTGGGGCAATGGCTCATTAGTTAAGAGCACACTTGTTGCTTTTGCAGAGAATCTGGGTTCAATTCCCAGTACCCACATAGTAGCTCACAACCATCTGTGAATCCAGTCCCAGAAGATTCTACACCCTTAAATATCATGCACACATGTGCTACATAAACATACAGACATTCAAAACATGCATGCATACACATAAAGTTTTAATTAGTTAGAAAATTTAAATATGCATGTGTGTGTGTGTGTGTGTGTGTGTGTGTGTGTGTGTGTGTGTGTGTGTTTATAATGCATACATGTGCCCTGTGGAAGCCAGAAGAGGATGTCATATCATCCTGGAGCTGAAGATACAGACAGTTGTAAGCTGCCTGATGTAGGTACTGAGGTCCAAACTGTGGTCCTCTACAAACACAGTATATACTTTTAATCACTGAGTCATCTCTCCAGATTCTCATCACCACTAAAAATAATAAAGAAGTGCTCACTTAAAGAATATGTAGGATGGACTCCAAGCCACGACACTAAACACTATCCACAATCCCATCTCTGCCTTCATAATATTCTTATCTTGAGAAAAATCAATACATCTCTACACAGAAGTTTCACTGGAGGTAACATTAAGATATTAAAGTCATTTTTCAATGAAAAAAAATAATTTAAACAGTAAAAATTTCATCTTACTGATTGTTTTTTGTCTCTGTATAAGGCGTTTTCTGGAAACTTCATAAATGTTCATTTCATTTAACCCCCATAGTAACCTATAAATGAGTAAAATCCTGTTTTGCAAAGACTTCATTTTTAATTCTGTTTGCATGTCGGCTGTGTATGTACACTTGAGTGCAGTGCCTATAGAGGCCAGAAGAGGGCACTAGACCACAGTTACTGCCAAAAATGATCTACCCTTAACTTTGGGGAACCAAGCGCAGGTCCTTTGCTTTTAACCACAGATCCATCTCTCTAATCTTTTAATCCTGGATAGGACACTGGAAACCATAGCAACTATGAAATCTGCCCAGCACCTCACAGCAAGTAAAAAGAAGATCTATAATTTAAAATTTTTTGTACGTAAGTACAAAATTGCTTATTTAATTTCATCACCCTCTAGTCCTCCTTGCTATTTCTCTCTTAGGATATCTTGTTAAAAGCAGAGAGATGAAACTCATGCCTGTTCGGTTACCCTTATATATCTTCTTTATTACAAATTTTGTCTGGCTTTTGTTATTGTGTTTTTTTTTTAATTTTTAAAATATTTGTTTTGTGTGTATGTGTGTGTGATGTGTGTGTGTGTGTGTGTGTGTGTGTGTGTGTGTGTGTGTGTATGTGTACCACCTGTGTGGCTGGTGCCCAAGAGCAGATGAGAGTTTCAGATCCCCTGAGGCTGTAGTTATAGGAGGTTACAAGGCACCATATAAGTGCTGGGAGTTGAACCCAGGTCCTCTACAACAGCAGAAAATGTTCTTAATGCTGAGCCTACCCTCCAGGCCCTGTGATTTTATTTTTGAGATAGGCTTTCTCTATGTAACCTAGGCTGGCTTTGAACTCACAACCTTGGGGCACAGCTGGGTGGCATTATGCCTGGTGCTTTACAGTCTTTTATTTTATCTTATTTTTTGAACATTTTAGCCCGCATGATGGTTGATACTTACTGTCAAAATGGCTGGATGTGGAATCTGGGAGCTACATCTCTGGGCATGTCTGTGACTCTCCTCCATGGACTGAGGTCCCAGCCTCAGAACAAAGGGGGAAGGGGAAGAGCACCAGCACTAATTTACTTCCGTTTCCTGACTTTGGTTGCAAGGTGACAGGCTACTTCACATTCCTGCCCTCAAATGCTGAGCCAAAAACAACCTTCTCGCTTCCTTACATCGCTGCGGTCAGGTGTTTTGTCACAGCAGTGAGAAATGTGACTCGCCAAGTCCCTCTGATAATGCCAAGCAACAGCAGGGTTGTCAATTTACAGGTTCCAGTTTGGACTAAACAGAACTTGTCTGAAAGAACATTCCATGTGACTGAGGGAAGTCCTGTTTGAGTCCGAGACCTTTGTTCCCTCCCACCATGACAGGACCTGTGGTACACCACACAGAGGCTATCACAGGAAATGCTCTGAGTGCTATTCTACTTTGCTAGAAGATGCATGTTTTCCTCTTCTGCGGGTAAAACTTGAAGGCAGAGTTATTGTTGAGTGTCTCCAGGAAACAGCACAAAAACTCCCAAGAAACATCAGAAGTGCTCAGGTATGTGGCTAGTCAGCAACGCTGAGTTCTTGAGTGTGACTGAGTGATTGAGGGCTGTGGATTGTCATGAGTTCAAGAAGAGTCTGCTCATATTGAGTCCCAGGGCAGAGCAGGCAGAGCGGGCTACAAAGACCCTGTCTCAAAAAAATAAAAAAAGCATCTTTATGTTCCTTTGTTTGTTTTTTGTTCTTAGCTCAGCATCTAAGGAATCTTACACAGCTGTGAAGCTTGAAGAACAGGTGTTGAAAAAGACAGTTTCACTCCCGTCACAGCAAGAACCAACTAGCCATGCCATCAGACTCCCTGCCAAATGTCAGGGCAGATGGATATGCTGAAGATGTCTCATTCCTGCTCTTTGTATCCCAGACCAGACTGGAAACCCATCAGCAAAGGTCACTGAGTGCCATCTTTCTGCTGGCAAAGCTCCTTGCAGTCAGTAATTTGCCTCTCTTTGGGATCATCAAAGTCTGCAATTGAGTAACGATAGGTTTGAAAAATACATGCCTGAGGCAGACCCGCAAGAATTATACCCGGAAGCCTGCAATCCCGCTTTGGTGCTTACCGAGTAAAGGAATAAAATACCCTGACAAAAGCAACTTCAAGTGAGAAAGGGGCCATTCAGCATACAGCTCCAGGTTATAATACATCACTGGAGAGAAGTCAAGGCAGGAACTTGAAGTAGCTAGTCACGCCCACAGACAAGACTTTCTCAACTCATGTACAGTGCAGGACCCAAGCCTAAGGAATGGTTCCACTGACAGTGGGCTGGGTCGTCCACATTAATTAATTAGTGTAATCAGACATGCTCCCAGGCAAGCTGATCTAGACAATCCCTCATTGATACTGTCTTCCTGGGTGATTCTAGATTGTGTCAAGTTGACAATTAAAACTCACCACCATATAAACGTAAAATTATTTTTATATGTAACAAGCAAAAACACAACAAAGGCTGCCACGTGTCACCAGCCAATCTACCAGCTTTCCGCTCGGTGATCCAGGTTCTGTTCTACATCAAAGTCTTTCTCTGTCATTTGTTTCTATATTCCCTTTCTTTATTTCTTTTCTTTTCCTTTTTAAGTCTCTGCACGTCTGCTATGGTTGTGCTTACTTTTGAGGTATTCCACAAAGTTTATTACTACATTTCCGCTAGTAAGTCAAAAACCACTGAGAGCGCAGATGTTGTCAACAGGAAGAGGTACAGAAGAAAAAGTAGAGAAGTCTGTCGAAGAGGAGCCAGATGCAGGCAGAGATAACCGCAGGTCCTGGAACAGAGGTTCAAGCCGAGTTGAACCCAGTTTCCCAGGACTTCAGGGTCCAGGTGACATCTGCATTGTACAAACAAGTTATCTCTGACCCTTGTATGAATGGTTTATTTAAAAGCTCCCAGGAGATCCCGGTTAGGGCAGGGCACAGCTGGACAAAGAATGAACCGTGCAGCTAGAGCTTGGTTCCAGACAAGCATCAGCTTCCGCCCGGCCTGCAGGGACTCTGTGGTCTATGCTCTAGGTTGAGAGCTGGCTTCGCAGCACTGTGGCAGCTACTGTGGAGGGTCCCCTTGGAGGCCAGATACCCATGCAAGGTAGAAAGAACACCAGTGACCAGCAGGCTATCCTTGGAAGTACCAGGACAGCTCAGGGTCATCTCAGCTCCAGGTCCTCACTATCCCCTAATGACCAGTGGTGCACTTTCTCCCTAGTAAGCACTGTTGCCTTCTTATATTCTTTTCAGTTTTCTTGCAGTCAAGGGGTTTAGTTCCAAATTGAAAGCATTTTGCAGGTCTTCATAACCTTAGCCCATTATAGCGTAACCTGGAGACAAAATTCATTTCCCTCATTTCAAAGCCAGAAATGAACCTGGGTCCTCTGAGAGAACAAGTGCTCTTAACCACTGAGCCATCTCTCCAGCTCCCCATCAGGGATGTTTTTAAGTCTGCTTCTGAAGAACGTGCTATTGGTCCTACACAGAGACAATGGACATAGTCTTTAATAGAAAATACTGCTTGACATACTCAATATATGCAGCAAATTCTTATTAATGCGATTTTCTCATGCAACATGGCTTATTCGTGGACACTTTCACATTCAGTAATTGCCCACATGAACTATTGCATCCTCTCATAACCCAAGTGGTAGCACCATAAACGGGGGATGAAGGGGACCTGCTGGTATCCCTCAGCGTGCTGTTAGGAAGACAAGAGGGAAAGCTGTCCATGGAGAAGTATCTCTGAGGATGGGAGGTTGGGGAGTGGCCATTGGCCGTATCTGCCTTTGGTGAAACGGTCATTTGCTACAGTGGCTTCCTGATGTGCATCCAAAACCCATAGGGACGGAAAGTTAAGCAAACTGAAGGCGGTGCTATGGATTCTGCACTCTATTTCCACAAGGAAAAGTGTAAGCAAGTTGGTCTGGAGTTCAAGACACACACACCTTTGACTCCTTAAGTTCTCAGCCGTAGTATAAGATCCATGCCTAGTCAACAAGGCTTTGACTTGCCTCCTCAGCGCACCACTGAAACACTGGAAACACCCTGCTCCTTCTATTATAAGCGAGGGGTGTGAGAGCCTTCCTAGGCTCAGCTCTTTCATTTCACCTTCATAAATGAGAGGAAATGCCCAGGCCACCCTGACTATCCCAGCCACATCGGCAGGTAAGGGTGAATGAAGATCTTCTCTCCCTGAGGTGCATCAGAGAAGGAATCTAACGCAGTCTTCGTGAGGGACCCCACAGGACAAGTAGACTCAGAGGGGAGCCGCCGCCATGCTCAGCTCTGAGGGTTTTGATATAACAGAAGGCTGGGTGGAGTGTGGAGCAATGGCCAAGAGACTTGAAGCACTAATGAACTTTCCCTCAGACCCAGGAGGCCCTTTCCTCATTCTCTCTGTGGCTCCAGAGGCAGGTTGATGCCTCTTGTGCTCAGGGGAACATTGGGTTGTCATAATTTGACTCATTTAAAATTTGCATAATAGATTTGATTGCCTCCGCTCTTCCTCGCTGTTTATACAACAAAGCTTCTGAGTGTAATTTGGAGTCTTTAATTTGGCTTATTCACGTTGTATGAGCCTCGTAGAATGCATCGCTTTCAGCAAACGCTGCTTTAAAGCAATTCAGGGCATGATTTGCCCTGTGATCTCTGCTCCATCTTACCTGCAGCCTGTGTGCAAACACATTAGACTGCTCCATCCTCGCAGCGATGTAATGAGGCAGGGATCTCAGACACAAAAAAAATAACTCACTCCAAACCCATGAAAAATATGCTTGGGATAGCTACACTGAGCTACACCCTCTGGTCAGTGCGTTGGACCCTCCTGTACTGTGGTCTCCCATGGTAAGTCACTCATTAATCACTCCTGGGGGCTGACAAGACCCAGAGTCCGAGCCAGGTCGTGAGTGGAAAACCCACACTTTGGAGACCTCCAGGCAGTCACTTCTGCAGAGCAGAGTCCTGTCATAATCCCACAAGCTGGTGCAACTTCCTGCCTTCACTGTCATTTTGAAAAGCAAATGACTATACATTACCCAGAGCTAAAAGAGCCATAGCTCAATTTTTTTCAAATATTCAAGTATTTAAATCTTTATAGAAGCACATATACTTTTATGTATATGTGTCGTGTGTGTACATATATGTGCATGTCCATGTACTAGAGTGTGTGTGTGTGTGTGTGTGTGTGTGTGTGTGTGTGCGTGCACACACATCCGTGTTGTAGGCAAGCAAAGGCCAGAAAACAACCTGGCTATCATTCCTCAGACCAGATTCTATGTATTTTTAGCGATGGAATTCTCCACTTCTCTTGTACTAGGATTACAGGGCTGTGTCATGGCTTCTGGTCAGGGTGTTGCTGGGGATCTAGCCTGGGCCCTTCGCATGTTTGGCAGGCTTTCTACAACTGAGCATGTGCCCGGTTTAGTGCCCAGCAGGTTTTCAGTGGGCTCTGTGATCAAACTCAGGGCCTCACACTGACAGGGTGGGCATGTTACCAAGGGAGCATTTCCTCTGCACTTCACTTGGCGTTTGAGCCACAGAACACTTCCTGTTGCCTTATTAACAACGCCTCAGGAGTGAGAGAGATCAGCCGCCCCAAAGCAGGTGAGAAGTGCAAATGGAATGGGTTTGGGTCAGTACCTGTTTAGGGATATGAAAAAGATTATAGTCAGCCTTGAAAGGAGAGATGGTGGGGGAGAGAGAGACAGAGACAGACAGAGACAGAGAGAGATAGAGAAAGAAAAGAAGCAGGAGGAGGAGGGAAGAGAAGAAAAGGAAAGGAGGCAAAAGAGATGTATGAAGGAGAACGAGAGGGAAGGTGGAGGGAGGACAGCCAAACTTGAGTTGCCCAGAAGTTCAGCTGTAATGAAAACCAGAAATTCTAAAGCTGACAGACATGAGCATCAAGTTGAAGGTCAAGAGCAAAAATAAACCCAAAGAAGATGAGCATAAGGCAAAAGTCTACCCAAGATGGACACATAGACACAACCTAAATTTTGTCAGTCAGAATCTTTCACCCTCAGACATCTCCCCTGAGACCCATATTAGAAAACCTATGTCTCTTTACAGTTTGCATGCCTCAAGTAGTGGACAATCTCAAAGACAGAGAGAGGATGGGAAGAGCATATTCAGCCTGAGGAGAGGGAGAGCGGGCCTCCACGGTGAAAATCTTTTTTTTTTTAATTATTTAATTTATTTATTTTTAGTTTTTGAGACAGGGTTTCTCTGTGCAGCCCTGGCTGTCCCGCACTCACTTGGTAGACCAGGCTGGCCTCGAACTCACAGAGATCCACTTGCCTCAGCCTCCCAAGTGCTGGGATTAAAGGCATGCGCCACCGTGCCAAGCCACTGTGAGAATCTTAATAGTTCTCCTAACAGGCCCTTCTCAAGGACATGGAGTTTACCAGGACATCCTGTTCTTTGGTAAAATGACACTTTCCTAACACAGATCTCTCCACCTCAGGAACGAGGCTGCTATTTTTGCATGGCAGAGGAGGTGTTTTGTGTTTGCGGCTGTGAGTCGAGAGCAATGAGCGATGCTGGGAATTTGTGGGAACACAGCTCACTGTGGGAGTCCTTCCAACTCATTGCAAGGGCCCGGCTGCCATTACAGGAGAACATGAGGGTTTACCTTAACACCACTTAAGTCTTAACAAAAGAAGAATGTCAGTTCATTGAGAACACAGGAAACGGAGTCAGGAAACACAGAGAAAATGCTGGGCCTCAGACACCAGGGTGCACTTTTGCCTGAATGAGGTCATTAGGAAATGGGGCCATAGCAAAGTCATGGTTAATTTGAAATAAAGATAGAAGTGAGGGCCTGAGGAGATGGGCTGGTGGTTGAGAGTTCCAGGGGACCCCAAGTTCAGTTCTCAGCGCCCACATCAGGCAGAGCACAGTTGCTTGTAACTCCAGCTCCAGGAGACCTGATCACATTGTCCAGCCTTGGAGACCCGCACACATGCAGCAGACACATCTATAAGTACAATGAAATACATACATACATACATACATACATACATACATACATACATACTATATTTATTTTAGTAGATAGAAATTGGATGGGAGGATATAACATCCACAGAGTTCAGCCAATAAAGCCACTGGTTCTTTAAGTCTCCCTAAAATAAAAATAAAATGACAGTGTTGTAAATATATGACCGGATGAAAGCAATCCCTACCATGTTCTTTAAGTAGGAAATGAAGGACCAAATCCATGGAAGATTGTTCTGGGAGCAACAGGGAGGACCTGATCTTCCAGACAGAAACCTTCCCACTGGCTGGGGAGATAGCTCAGTGGGCTGCGTGCTCACCTTGTCAGCATGAAGACTTGGATAAGTTTGATTCCCACAACTCACATAAGAAAAACACATGGTGTGACGGCTTGCATTTGAACCCTAGCTCTGTGGAGGTGGCTGTAGCTGAATCCTTGGCCCACTGGCCAGCCAGATAGTCTACTGGATGAGTCCCAGGCCACTGAGGGACTGTGTCTCAAGAAACAAGCAAACAAACAAACAAACAAACAAAGGATGGATGGTGTCTACAGAATAACAACAAGATGCTCAGGCCTTAGTGAGCATACACGCATGTATGTGCACACACACACATACACACACACACACACACACACACCACACACACACACACATACACACACACACCAAACTGAGCATTTTATTATACTTAGGAGTGTAAGCAACCTGCTCTAGCTAAAGGAAATTACGGGCCACACACCGCATGTGTACCCCAGAGAAGAGCCTTGCACTCAGGGTAGCCAGGAGGTAGAGTGTGTGGTCTCCAGAGAACAATGAGATGGGTCCTGGCCCTTTCATAAGCAAAATCAGAGCTGTCAGCTGCTCTACAGGCCTCAAGTCGCTGAGTTCTATCAGTGACATGATAGAGCTAGACCTGTCATCCTTCCCACTGTGTTCCTGGGCGTCTTTCACAGCCTACTTAAAGCCATGGTGCTTGGTCATTGGGCCCAGTGTCTGCCCAGCTCTGGAGCTTTCTGCAGAAAGCAAGAGGAAGAGCAAGTAGGAAAGGCTGACAAAGAGATGAATTTAAGGGAAAAGTAGCAAAGAGTGAATTTTTCTCTCATGTGGATGTGATTCAAGCATACTGTCTTCTATGAGGGATCAGACCCACTATGGACTTCAAACTAAAACTATGATATAAAGTCTATTATATCCCCCTGCATTACAGTAGGTAGTGTCTGCCCACTTGGGATTGTATGGAATCTTTTTTTTTTTCTTATCATTAGAAAGAAGTCAGCTCTGATAGCCACGGTTCCATTCCTAAGACTGAGAATTCTCTCTCTCTCTCTCTCTCTCTCTCTCTCTCTCTCTCTCTCTCTCTCTCTCTCTCCTCATTTTATCTAATCTCATTGCAGTTCTTGGTTAACTCCATCCCAGGATACTTCACACAAGCCCCTAGGATCATTAGTTCCTAGCATATGAATACTTACAAAAATGAACGCAAGGGAAGTTCGCTTTTCTCTCTTTTAAGTGAGTCAACTTCTCTTTTTAAAGAGTTCAGCAAAGGATGGGACTGGGGATGTATCTCGGTTGGTAGAAAGCTTGCCTAGCCTTCTAGAAGCCCTGGGCTTCCTCTCCAGCACTAGATACACCTGGTGTGAAGGTACACTTAGAAAGTGGGGGCAGGGAGGTCAGAAGTTCAGGGTCATTCAAGGTCAGCCTGTGCTGCAAAACAAAACAAAACAACAACAACAACAACAAACAAAACAAAAACCAACCACAGCACAACACAGGAAAAGTCAACATGAATGAGTGATTTATACCAGTCCCCTTAGGGAGAAACACGTTGCCTAAGGGTGAAGTTATAATTGGGATGCCTTGGTAGGTACATGCCTCTGTTATCATTTTTAAAGACATCTCAGATCCCCAATTCTGTTAGTCTAGAGTGAGTATGCTTGCTTCTCTCTGCTGTTCTGCTCTCTCCTCCATCTCTCCCACATGTCTCAGCTCATAAATGCAGATCAAGAGCTTGCAAACATACCCACAGCATGTTGAACAAGTCAATGCCCTCAAGACAGCCAGATGGTTAGAAACTTGGCCTTCCATCCCCATTTGCTGCGTTATGCTCACAGTTTATGCCTGCAGGTGGCTGCTTGCAAATGCAATTAGGTGCTCTGCCCTTTGGGAAGGCTCCAGTGTGCCCAATTACCTGGTCTGAGGCTTATTAATACTGGTAATTCTCCGTCTGTGAGGAGAAAAGAAGGCAAGGTAAGCCAGAGGAAGTGATGTCGCCAGGTGCACAGGCCACAGTGGCCAATGCTATTCAGTAAAAAGAGAGACTGAAGCCTGGGTCCATTAAGTTCAGGTAGGGGATGGATCATTTTAGGATCATTAGTGAAGATTTGTACCAGCAAAGAGAGAGCCTATTTCCTGTGTCGAAGCTCTGGGGGCTATTGTAAAATATTGTGCTTTGTTCTTCCAAAGTACGGCATCATAGTTCTGTGGAAGAAATGCAAGTTTGGAAGGAGACCAACCCACAATTTACATCACACTTTGCTATTTAATCCACTGATAAATGGTGCTGTCAGGGTTTGGATGTGAATGACCGAATACTAATTTCACAATTGTTCTTAGCACACGTAGGAGCCAGGAACCACAGTGAATGGACTGCTGCTGAGTCATAGGAAATTGATAATTAAGATATTGGTGACCTGCTGTGTGAAATGATTAGCCTTGTAGAAAATGAAGCTTGAAAAAGGTGGGGCAGACTATTTCAAAAGAACATCTCAAGATTGTTCTATTGGCTGTGGGCCTCAGACTCACACACAGTATGGAGAGTATTCATCACAGCTGTGGCCTACTGAGACTGTATTTTTTTTCAACTGGAAAATAAAGCTGTCCTGGGAAGGCCATAGCTGAGAGACAAGAAAGAAAGAATGGTTCACCTACTTAATCCTAGCCCAGGAAATCTCCTCACACAGGAAACAACTTCCTCATGTAGGAACTGCAAACAGGGCCACTGTGGGGAATAGCTGTGGCCAACCAGCAGTGACTAGATCCCACAAAGATACCTAGGACTGGACACTGACCTGTCAGGGCACTGGCATGTGCATCATGGAGATTGCATGTTGGGAAATTGTATACACGTGGCTCCCTCTAACTGAAGGAGAAATGATCAAACTGGAGAGTCCCAAAGCCACATTACCTCGTTTCTTCTGCTACTCCGATCTCCACTTTGCACTCGGCAGCACACTGAACCAAAGTATTTTCCTTCCCTTTTGATCTAAAGGGTAAAAATTCTTTCACCAACTTACCATTCCTCCTTCAAGATCTACTATTGGATCTTGAAACAAAACTGTATTATTCAACTGATTGCTGATAAAAGGTGGAAGAGAGGAGCACGTGACTTTAAGGAAAAGAGTAAGAGTAAGAACTGAATTTTCAGCCAGGAAGTGGGGGCTCACGCCTTTAATCCTAGTACTCAGGAGACAGAGGCAGGCTGATCGCTGTGAGTTCAAAGCCAGCCTGGTCTACAAAGTGAGTCCAGGACAGCCAAGGCTAACGCAGAGAGACCCTGTCTCGAAAAAAAAAAAACAAAAAAAAAAAACAAAACAACAACAACAACAAAAAAAAAAGGAACTGAATTTTCTAGGCACAGCATGAAGTTGAAAGAAATGGATTTAGGAGCAATGAAGCCTACAAGTGTGCCAGGTGCACATGGGCACTTGATGTGCAGCCAGAGCTCACCAGCCCCAACAAGATATCCTTATGGACAGAAAGACACTAAACATAAAGCACACTCAAGTGAAAATCTGTAACCTTACATCATCTGTGAAAACTTACCTCAAGATGTAGGGTTTGGAGGAAAAGAACACAATTCTGTAATCAGTGAAGGGTCGTAACAGCCCTACGCTCTCTGTGAGCCCCCAGAGAGGAGCATGGAATGGTCAGGTGTGTACAACCACAGAAGAGACTTCTGAGAGGAAGTTCCCCTCCTGTCCTGAAGAAAGGGAAGGTGGAAACCCACCTGATGGAGGCTCTGTGCTGGTGACAAATTTCCTTGGAACTGCGAGTCTGTGTTTTCACAACTCTCTCAGGGATCTCAAGGCTCTGTTTTGCCTGCAAGACTCTACAGGCGCGCACACACACACACACACACACACACACACACACACACACTTCCTGCAGCACAGTGAAGTTTATTGCCCAAACCAACAAATTTCCAGCCTGCCTTTTCAGAATACGCATAGCAGACTTCAAGGCTTCCTAAATTTGCTGGCCCAAAAGGATCATGCAAGCAATCTAGGGCTGGAGAGATGTCTCAGCTGGGGGTGGGGGTGGGGAGGGTGGGGCAGGGGTGGTGGTAATGATCCTTTAGCTCTTGCTGAGGACCAGAGTCCAGTTCCTACCACCAACATCAGGAGATTCACAGTTACCCCTAACTCCAGATGCAAGGACTTCTTCTGGCCTCTACTGGCTCCTGCACGCATGTGCAAAATCCACACACAGACACATAATTTAAAATAAATCTTTATTTTTAAAGGAAAGCCTTCTGAATGAGACACTTATGCCATAAAATGGAGAGATATAGAAATATAATTTCCTTTTGCCTGGTTATTATTTATATCACACACACACACACACACACACACACACACACACACACACTTACTTTTTGTGGATATAGTAAAGTAATTCAGAAATGCATGGCCCAAATCACCCCCAAAGCAGCCCTTTCTGTTGCTTTTGAAGGGGAATTTCAATTGGTTTTTGTTACTGTTGTTGCTTTTGAAGTCGGTGTACCAGGCCATAAGGTGGCTTTTCTTTTGAGTCTTCAGAAGGACAATAAAACATTCCTATAAGATACAAAAGTGTGTTTTTCTCAAATCCACTGCCCAGAACAGACAAGGCAATGTCTTCCCTAGGGAGAAAGCAAGAGCGAACGGTGGTGCTGTCAACACAGGAAGGCTGCTGTGCAGCTGACACAGGCGCCTGCCACCCTGCTTAGAGGAAGACAGGAAAACAAGCCTGCTGGTCCTGGGGCTCCAGTGAGAGAAGCCTTGTGTGGACCCAACAGCAGAGAGAAGCACCCCCAGGCAGGAGTGAGGTCCTGCTGAAAGGAGAGGTGAAGGGACCTACCCAAGTGTTCCCCTCTAGGGAAAAGGAGTTTGCATAGCCCCCTGGAGCTGTGCAGATTTAGCTCCTTGGAGACACCTAATGACCAGTATACACATCTCTGCATAATTTCAGAGTGGCATGGGCCAGGAAGAATTAGCAAGGTAGGGCTTAGAATGCATTAATACGTTAATAGTGGCCACATTTTTGTTTTTTTAAGTATAGAATCTTACATGGCTCAGACAGGCCTCCAACTCATGAAAAAGGAGAAGGTAGGACTTCCTGCCTCCAGCTCTCAACTGGCCACTGGCACATAACACCACACCTAGATTGTGCCTTGCTGGGCATGGAACCCAGGAGTTTGCAAGCACATTACCAGCTGAACTGCATCTGTGGGTCACACGGCAACTGCTGCCGTCTGCCTCCCTCATGCCAAAGGGCGCAGAAGGCAGGAGTACAGTTCCTTGTCCTTTACCAGGTCTCTTCCTTCAAGTTCCCCAGCTCCTAGCCGGAGCAGGTGCCTAGCTAGAAAAGTGATCGAGTGTGTCAGCTTTCCTGCAATCTGCTGTGTGTTTGCAGTCTGAAGCATCAGGCAAAGGTCCATGGGAGTTCTGGTTTTGTCCTTGTCACCGCCAAGCCACACTCCTGGAGTGCTCACGTCTGTTCTTGTTCCTTGATTAATTTTCCTGCTCACTCCAGCTTCTCTGCCAGTTGGAACAACAACAGAATGCAGAATTTGCTTAACTACGTCCCGGAACCATGAAAAGCCACATCTCTCTAATAGGTACCATATCCCACATTCCTGCTGATGCTTCTGTGTCTGCAGCCAAACCACCAGATGCCACCGGACTCTAGGTGAAAGCCACTAGTGTTCAAGGAACTGGGCCTGAGCTGCTGACCAACCAGATGACTGGCTGATGGAAGGTGGAGCTCTTGAGATTTAATAAGATCAAGTCAGGAAAATACAGTTATAAAGCCAGAAAATAGGTACCCCGATAAATAACCCTTCTAAAGAAGGGAAAGCAACAACTGGAAATGTCTAGAATTCTGAATTAAATGTTTCAAAGACTATATGTTCACTTTCTACATCTAGATGTATGTTCATTTATGTATATTTGTAAAGGAGTGTGTATATATTTATCTGTACACATGGAGTTAGATGACTTATCACCTATTAGTCATTGTTGAATACATTTACATTTATTCAAGTAGTATGTGTGTGTATGTGTGTGTGTGTGTGTGTGTGTGTGTGTGTGTGTGTGTGTGTGCCACCATGGTGAAGCAAGCACATGCTTGGGACTAACTGCTAACATTATTGGAGAAGTCTGGGGTGGAGGCCAGCCCACTGTTGCTCACACGCATCTGGTCTGCACCCGATTTATTTTAACTCATTGTTGGCTTATTTTTTGTTTGTTTCTTTGACCCATGAGCTAAGAATAATTTTGCGGTTTTAAACAGTTGGGAAGAAACCTAACTCTCAGCATCATGGTACACACCTGGAATACCAATACCCTGTGGGGCTGAAGCAGGAGGATTGCAGGAATCTTGAGGTCATCATGAGCTAGGGTGAGTGCAAGGCCGTCATGCAATACATAGGGGAATTGTGTCTCGAACCAACCAACCAACCAACAAACTGAAAGCAAACCTTTGGCTGGACAATTCATAGGCCTTATTTTGTTTTTAAAAAAGGACAAATAGCCATAGTGTCTCCGTGTTTACGTGTATATGTGCAGGCTATAGCTACCTGCACATGTAAGTACTTAGTATACACATAGGCTATAGCCGCCCACATATGTAAGCACTTACGTGTATATCACAGGGTACAGCTGCCTGCACATGTAAGTACTTACATGTATACACACAGGGTATATGCACAGGCTGTGTATGCACACACTCAAGCTCTGCATACATATGAAGACATGGTGGCAAAAGTGCCTAGCTAAGAAGAGGAGTAAATATAATCACAGCACATTTTACCTATATATGAAAATTTCAAAAATAAAGAGTGGAAGAGTAAAAGAGTGAGAAAAATAAACATCTAAAGAAAAGAATGCTTTAAAGTATTTTATTTTATAATAGTCTGTACAAATTGTATGTAGCTCAAGAAAAGAGATGCCCACACATGCAGCTGTGTTGGAGCGCAGCCACTCTCCTGCTCACATGTGGTCTGTGGAGGGCCCAGCTCTCAGGGCTGAAGCATCACAGAAGAGACCAGCTTTTGCCTAGCATGGAACGTCTACTCTAGCCCTTCCCAGAATGTTTGCCTACCTGCGGTCTGAAGAAGCCCATATCTCAACCAAGAAACAGATTGCAGTGTTCTCTAAAAGTGCAGGAGACCTGCCTTGAAAACTAGCTGAGGCCTACAGCTTAGCCTCGCTTACAGCTTCCAAGACTGTGGGGATGGTGACGTTGGCATGCTCACCCCAGCATGTGATCTACTCGTGGAACACACAAAAAAGACAGAAGACCTGCTACGGCTTTCATCTCAACAACAGTACAATAAACATTTGTTATCTGGTTGGGAATAATCTCGGATTGGTATCCCCGAGGTCAGAGGTGAGAATTAATATTATTAGCCTATTAAATATCTAACTCAAAGCACATACTTTAAAATTTTAAAACCTTCATGGGAAAAGAAAATATAAACCGAGGCCATACCCAGACCACCCCCGCCAAACATCTGGCCAAACATACATACACCTCTGTTCTGTGTGAATCAGCCGGTACCCAATCTGGAAGTGGTTATTATGGAGGGTGAGCTGAACCAACCCCCCCCCCCCCCCCCGTGCACCCTGTGAAAGGTTAGACAGCCTGCTACTAATAGTTAGAACAAGGAGGCGGTGCCTGTGGCCCTCTGTGCTAAGAACTCTGTGTAGGAAGAGAGTGTATTTTTAGGCATTTCCTTTTGTCTGGGGAATAGCTGTTTGTTCATTCACTCACAGGTCACATGTTGGGAGGTCCTGCTTACTAGGGACAAAGTGACATGCCAAGGAACATACAGGAACAGGGCACCATGCCGGGCTCCGTGGTCACACAGCATCAAGCAACACTTCAACGCCCCCTGTTCTGCATTCTCTCCCGGAATAGCCGTCTCAGGGGACCATGGCTCCCAGTGGAACAACACTGAGCATTCT
This sequence comes from Acomys minous, assembly GCF_964271855.1. Classification (NCBI taxonomy): domain Eukaryota; kingdom Metazoa; phylum Chordata; class Mammalia; order Rodentia; family Muridae; genus Acomys; species Acomys minous. Next base: position 8,009,108 of record NC_140495.1, read on the forward strand.
GGGAGCCACTTCCCAAGGCAAGCCTGACTGTTCAGAGCAGCTGGGAAGCAGACACATCTCCCCGCCACACACATGCCGGTGCTATGTTTTGTAATCAAGCATTCTACTCCACCAGCTCCAGACCATGTCTTCTGTGGAGCAGTTACAGAGGCAGGGGCTCCATCACTCATCAGGAGGCCTACCTCATGGAAGCCACATGCCCTTCTGGTACTTCTCAAAGTGGTGTGTGTGTGTAGATGGTATGGTGGGGTGTGTGTGTGTGTAGATGGTGTGGTATGTATGTGTATGTAAATGGTGTGGTATGTGTGTGTGTGTGTCTGTGTATATATTTGTGTGTATGTGTTGTGGTGTGTGTGTTCGTGTATCTATGTGTGTGTGTGAGTGTGTGTGTGTGTGTAGATGTATGGGGTGTGTGTAAATGGTATGGTGTGTGTGTCTGTGTATCTGTGTATGTGTGTGTGTAGATGGTGTGGTGTGTATGTATATGTGTGTGTATGTCTGTGTGTGTGTCTGTGTATGTGTGTGTGTGTGTGTTGAGGTGTCTGTGTGTCTGTGTGTCTATGTGTGTGTGTGAGTATGTGTCTGTATATGTATGTATATGTGGTGTGGTGTCTGTGTGTGTGTGTCTATGTGTGTGTGTGTGTATGTGTGTGTGAGTATGTGTGTGTGTATAGATGTGTGGTGTGTGTGTAGATGGTATGGTGTGTGTATATGTATGTGTGTGTCTGTGTCTATGTGTGTGTGTGTGTGTGTAGATGGTGTGGGGTGTGTGTGTGTGTGTGTGTGTGTAGATGGTGTGGTGTATGTGTGTCTGTGTCTGTGTGTGTATGTGTTGTGGTGTCTGTGTGTCTCTGTGTGTGTGCATGAGTGTGTGTGTTGCTTATGGTGCTGGTCTCACCATATACCTCTGGCTAGCTAGCCCAGGACTCACTTCTCTGACTTACTAGCCCAGTGTGATCTGCTGCAGTTCCAGTGCACCACATACCCGCTCCATCCTCATTGTCACAGGATTGCATTGTCATAGCGACTTGTCTTCTGCTGTGATAAAACACCATGACCAAAAGTGACTTGGGCATGAATGGACTGATTTCATAACAGAGCTTCTAGTCCATCATTCAGGGAAGTCAGAGCAGGAACTCAAGGTAGGAATTCGAGGCAGAAGCTGGAGCTGAGGTCATGGAAGGTGCTACTTACTAGCGTGCTCCCTGTGGCTTGCTTTGCTTACCTTTTATGCAACTCAGGCCACCAGTCCAGGGCTGGCACTGCCCACAGGGGCTGGGCACTCCCATAGCAATTTTCTTTTTTCTTCTGTTTTGTTTTTTGTTTGTTTGCTTGGGGTTTTTTTTGTTGTTGTTGTTGTTGCTGTTTGTTTTTTGTTTGTTTGTTTGTTTGTTTTTTCTGAGTCAGGGTGTCTCTGTGTAGCCTAGGCTGTTCTGGACTTACTTTGTAGACCAGGCTGGCCTCAAACTCACAGAGATTCGCCTGCCTCTGCCTCCCTGAGTGTTGGGATTACAGGCGTGCGCTCCACACCACGCCTGGCCTCCACATCAACCTTCAGTCAAGAAAATGCACCATATGTTTCTCACAGGCCTGTCTGGTGGGAACATTTACTTAATTGAGAATCTTTCTTCTCAGATGACTCTAGCTTGTGTCAGGTTCACACAAAAGCTGCAAATATGCCAGGCAAAGCTTCAGTTCTGAGTTCAAGGAAACAGCCAATTAGCACATATAGGTGTGACTAGCACATGGGGACATGGCGCCTCTGTGGCCCCTCTGCTCTCATTCCCCAGCCCTTCCATGCCCTTCCCTGGTAGCCGCTGTCTTACTTTCAGGTCCTTTTCTTTCTTTTAGTTTCCATGTACAAGAGACAACAAACGCTTCCTGCCTTTCTGACCCTCGTGTCCTTTGGGTCCCATCATTCGGCTGCGAATAGCAGGTTTCCATTCTTGCTCGTGGTGAATAATATTCCACTGCGTACATCTCAATTTCCTCCTTCCAGCTTGAGTGCACGTGTTTACAAGGTGCCTGTAGACACTCTGCCTCTAGCAGGGCTAGAGTGTGAGCGAGGCACTTGGTCTCCCAACACTCCCGCTAGCAGAAGTAGGGGAAAGATCATCTCAGGAAACTAAAGTGAGAGCGGCTAAGCAAAGTTATAAAAATATAGATTCCCGTTGTATACTACAAGACAAAAATAGTCTGCTGTTAAAAATAGCTATTGAAAATATCCCCCAATTTCCCAGGGCTCCTGGGAGGTCTACATTGGCCTGGGCTTCCTCCTTGGCCCACTCCCTTAGCATCTGAGGAAATCATGTTTTTCTTAGCTGGCTGCAGAGGAAATCCTAGGATCGCGTGGACAGGCAGTGTTATATAGGAATCTTTGTCTTGTTCTTAAAGTTAACATCATAATTATAACATCTGGATGTCTGCACGTATGGGAAGAGGCCTCACGTTTCCCCTGTGCAGTGGCAGGCAACGCACACCTGGTTTCCTTGGTTCCCTCTTCTATGCTGACTTCTCACCTCAGAACTTGGTGTCACGCACACGGTGAAAGGTCCTGCACTGAACCAGGTCATTTAGAAGGGGACATGGCCAGGAGCTGGTTGGAAGCCTGAGTTGAGGCAGGCCTTCCGTGGGGTTGCAGGTTTTACTGGAGCCAGAAAGAAAGTTGGGAGGTGGGAAGGAGGTGAGAAGTGAGGAGATCTGGGGCCCTTGCCTGGAAGGGTGCAGATCTCTACCCCAGAGGGTCCTGGCGCAGGGTATTTGAAGCTGTGGCCTGGGACTGAGTAGGGGGACTCCTGGCTTCAGAACGCATTAGAATGATCTGGTCTGTGAGGGTGACCAGAGCTCTCTCAAGCAGGTACATCCCTGGCAGGCATGGCCTGTAACAAGACACAGGCACAGTTTGGCCTCAAGTGGAGACTGGATTCCTGGCATTACTCTCCCTCTCCACTCAGCACAGCCCCTGATAAGGGCCATGTTGGGGGGGGGGGGCAGGGGAGGTGTATGAAGGCCAACATTAATGCCGGCCACTGGGTGTGTGGGTCTCAGAGCCTAGGCCCGTGTAAGCACGTGGGGCTTGCTGAGGTCCCAGGCAGCCAGCCAGGAGTCTCATTGCATGCGCTGGCCTCCAGAACAATCCTTTAATCCCACCAACAATCCCTGAGACTAGGGACACCAATTCTCCTATGATTGCATTAGAAGCCCCACCACCCGCGCCCCCCTTCCTCAGGACTGTACTACTTGATTTATGGGTGCCTGTTGTTCAAAACTTAGCAGAGTGTTCAGCCCTAGAAAAGGGCCTGTTTGACCCTGAAGTGTCTACTTTACATTTCCCAAACCCTCCATTACTTAAGTGTGCAATTCCATTACTGTAAGCGTAGGTGATTGATATCATTGCTGTGCATAAAGCCAAGGCATGCCAAGGAAGAATTCTTTGGTTTTGTGGAGGTTTTTTTTTTTTCTCCCCTTTGGTGGTACTGGGCATCAAACACAAAGTCTTGTACCTGTAAGACAAACACGCTCACCTCTGAACTCCACTCAGTTCCTGTACGGCAGTGTGTATGCGTATGCCTGTCCATGTCAAGTGACTTCCTCAATCCCTCAATCCCTCTACTTTAGCTTTGTAAGATAGGGTCTCTCACTGGGCCAGTGTTTCAGCTGGGCTGGCTGAGCAGCAAGGCTCCACCCCCCAGGGGGTGGGGGAGTGGCTTCCTGTCTCTGGTGCTTCAGTGACTATGTGCTGCTATGCATGACATCTTATGTGGGTGCTGGAGATCTGGACACGGTCTTCATGCGTGTGTGGCTAACAGTTTACCCACTGAGCCACCTTTTCAGCCTCTACATGGCATTGTAAATTGTTGTCACACCCACTGAGAAGACTGCCCAGCCAAGCTAAATACGGGCTGAGGACAAAGCCTGAGAAGCTAAAGGAAGTTTGAGGAGGAGGCTGGGTCTCTAGAGGTCCGGTGAGTCTTTGGAGGATAACCCAGACAGGAGCAGGTTCACTCTTCAGAGTGAATTAAAGATTAAGCTCAGCTTCCAAGCATCTATTATTATACAATGGCAACAGCCACATTTTTACTATATACCCTACTGGCTCCCAGACATAGAGTGCTGCAACTGATGTGGGGGAAATAATTTGGATATTTCCATGGAGCAAGGTCACTATTCACTGTGACATTGGGAAATAGGCCTGGGATGTTCAGGGGCAGATGAAGTCAAACAAACATTTCAAAGCCGTAGCTTGGCAACCGATATCATCCAGTCTTCTAATCATAACTCCAGCAATGTTCTCCATTGTCGGTGTTGATGCTCTGACTCTTCTCTGGGACTTGATGTCTACTTGTCCTTCCTATAGACAGGAGGCCATCCCATGCCTGTGTCTTCACCTCTGTTGCTTCATCTCTGTCCCCAAGACAACTCAGATGACAAACATCCTCAGAAGGCTGAAGCTCCTTTATAATTGTCCCCCCACCCACCCCCCACTCCACCCCCCAAGACAGTTTCTCTGGGTAGCCTTGACTATCTTGGACTGGCTTTGTAGACCAGGCTGGCCTCGAACTCACAGCAATCCACTTGCCTCGGCCTCCTGAGTGCTGGGATTGGCTCCTTTATAATTGTAACTGCCTTCAATGGACAGGAAGTCAGAATATTGGCTGCACCCTAGCAACGATGCTGTCTTCTTAAAGAAACATACATTCCAGTGCTCACTGCTTGACAGTTTCTCTTAGTCATCAGTAAAGATTATTTTTAAATTATTTGTTTGTTTTTATTTTCTCTGTTTTCTGTGTGTGAATGTTTTGCCTGAATGTATGTGCACCTTGTGTGACAGGTGCCCAAGGAGGACAGAAGAGGTTATTGCCTTCCCTGGAACTGGAGTCACAGATGGCTATGAGTTGCCATATGAGTGCTGAGAATGGAACATGGCCCTCTGCAAGAGTGGCCAAAACTCTTAGCCATTGAGTCATCTCTTCAGTCCATTTAAAAAATGTCTATTTATATGTATATGTGTGTATCTCACTATGGGTTTATGGGTGTGAATATAGGCCCGAATAGGACATCAGATCCCCTGGAGCCGGAGCTGTGGGTGGTTGTGGGACTCTTGATGTGGGTGCTAGGAACTGAACTTAGATTCTCTGCCAGAGCAGTATGAGCCATTGAGCCCTCTCTTTAGGCCCCAGGTATAAGGATTTATAACATTCTCACAATCAGCCACTGTCCTACCTGTGTGCTACCCTAGACCCTAAACCCTGTTCCTCATGAATCACCTTAAACCTCATACTATGCCACGCTGAGAAATGATCCTAGTTTCCCACTAAGAACTTCTTGTGAAAACATATAAAACTGCACATCACCCCCAGTACTCAGCAGACTATTTGGAGCTGAGCTATTTGGAGATGTCATATTCATGACCTCTTTTGTAACGGGGGCGGGGGGGGGGGGAGAGGGTTGTAGAGCATGCACTATCTCAAATCCTAATTCAACGCTTAACCTTGACTCTTATTGTCTGTAGGATACGTGGGAGCACTGACTTTCATTTGGAAACATGGTTTGGGGCTGGATCAGCACTTATGGGCACCTGCAGCTCTCCCAGAGGACCCAGGTATGGTTCTCAGCAGCCATATACTGTCTCACAACCACCTGTAACTCCAGCTCCAGGAGACCCAACATGGCCTTCTGACACGGGCAGGTGCCCACAGAAATGTGGAGCATACACAGACACCTACACTTAATTTTCTTATAGGGCGCTTTGTGTTACTTTCGAGTATTACATTTGTAAAGATCTGTTTATTTTTTCCTTTACATGTTTGACTGTTTTCCTGCATGGCTTTATGTGCACTGCGTGCATGCCTGGTACCAGCAGAGGGCAGAAGAAGGTTAGCAGATCCCTTGGCACTGGAGGTCCAGAAGGTTGTGGGTCAGCATGTGGGTGCTGGAAACTGAACTCAGGTCTCCTACAAGAAAAACAAGCACTCTGGCCCATTGAGCCATCTCTCCAGCTTCCCATCCGCTTATATAGTAATAATAAGAGTGGACAAGTTGGGGCTGGGGAGATGGGTCCATGGTTAAGAGCTCTCAGTGCTCCTGCAAGAGGCCCTGGGTTCAGGTCCCAGCACCCACATGGTGGCTCACAACAAATTTTAACTCTAGCTCCAGGGAATCGATGCCCACCCTGGTCTTTGTTGACACTGCATGCACATGATGTACATACAGAGTTTCAGGAACATACATACACTGGAAATAGAAGAAAAATCAGAAAGTTGAGAGGTCTATTAGCAATGGCATGAACATGCCAAAAAAAATCAAAAAATACAGTAACAAAAACATATTATCCCAAATATTTGTTATCATTGTTGTTGGTTTGCTTTTGACAGAATCTGACGTAACCCAGGGTAACCTCAAACTCACTAAGCAGCCAAGAATGTGCATACAATTAATTTTATAGTATGGGAATTATGTTTTATTAAAGTTGTTATTAAAATGTCAACTGTTATAATGTATCAAAATCACTAAATTAATAGAAAATAAAAATAAGCATGTAAAACATTATTTGTGAATAAAAAACATTTAACAACATTTGTCTCTGACTCAAAATCTCAACAAAAAAGTACATGTGAAGGAGCATTCAACCTAGGCAGGTACAGTGGTGCGTGCCTGTCATCCCAGGATCTGGGAGATGGAGTCAGGAGAATCAGGAGTTCAAGGTCATTGCCAGCTTTAAAAGAGGGAGAAACAAGCTGGGCTCCATGAGACCTGGCCTGTATGATAATGAAAAGGTGGATGAAAAGGGAAACCTAAGCTAAAAAGGAAAAGTCTAAGGCAAGGACTAGAGATGGGGTCACAGCGAAGGTAAAAGGGAAGAGGGTTTCTCCTGTGATAAAGAACAAAGAAAGGCCGGCCACCCTGGCCATTTCCGTCCATCATTGTATCCAAGATGACAGATAAAGCAAGAAAGTAAATAAAAGGAAGACATAAAACTGCTTTTATTCACAGACCATATAATGGCTTTTGCGGAGTGCAGAGGCACAAACAACTAGAACAGGAAAAAAAATCACTGCAACTAGTATATGAGTTTAGCAATTTCAAAAGATACACACACGCATATATACTTATATGTATACATATATATACATATATATATATATACATATATATATATATATATGAAACTCAAATTTAAAAGAAATAAAATGGCCCCTTTTACAACAGCAGTGATGTCCGCTTTCTTCCAAGCGGAAGAGATTTGTCCTGTCTGTAACAATACAAGGGTAAAAACATGAAACAAAAGTTCTCAAGGTAAGACGTGTGGGAACAAGAAGAAAGGCTTCCCGAGACAGGAATGGGAAACAGTGGAGGTGACCTTTGCACCAAGCTCATCTTCCCTCCCTTAGGAACAGGGAAGGGAACCCAGAAGGCTCTTCTTCCTGATGGTCACAGCAACCCTTGTTTTATTTTGTATAGTGGCAGCACAGTTGGTTCTTTTTTTTTTTTTCTGGCTTTGCTTTTCATTTTTGAGATAAGGTCTCCGGTACCCCAGGCTGGCCTCAAAGTTGAGAGAGGACAGACTTGAACCCTGGTCCTTCTGCCTCTACTACCCAAATGGTAGGATCACAAGCTGTTGCCACTATGCCCAATCCACTCACTCTAAAAACTTCTCTATGTAAAGACATTCTCCTGTATAAAATATTCAGTTGACCCCAAGGTACATGATTTCCTACATCATTGGCTACATTACTATTTTGAACTTGCGAGACCAATTAAGAATAGGATAAAAAAGTTGGGTCAGGCACAAATGCTATTCTAGTCTAGAGGAAATTTTGCAGCATATAGAATTCTAGGTTAGCATTGTTTTCTTTCTCAAAAATTCTACTTAGATAGCATTTCTCTCTGTTGTTTTGCAGTGAAATGTTTTACATTCTCCTTGACAGACACACACACACACACACACACACACACACACACACACACACACACACACGCAGGTACTGGAATTTTAGCCAGTTAACTTTAGGGCTGGAACGGCAGGAGGAGGAATGGATTGTCGGTAGAACTTTAGTCATGGCTAGAGTTGCCTGCTGGGAACTGGGACTCTTGGGCTACGCTGTTCCTGGGCAGAACAGAACTAAAAGAGCCCTCCCTAGCTGCTCCTGGTCTTCTGCCTCAGGCCCCCACCCCCGACCCCTCTGGTGTCAGTGGCCTCCTTATCTACTGTGGTCTGATCTTAGAAAACCAGGAAGCCAACCAGGAAACTCAGAGAAAAGGATGGCCCAGGGTGGCTCTTGGCATAGTGGGAAATGGCGAGGAAATGTGTCTGGGGAGGAACGGGAAGTTCCACCGCCCACTCCACGGAGCCACTTTGCGGTCCGCTGTGGAGACTGCAGAGTGCGAGGCTTGACTTTCTTTGAGCAAGGCCGATAGAAGCCAAACCACTTTATTCCAAAACATTTCCCTGAACATTTTTGCAAAATAATGAAAATATGCCAAGCATTCGCTACAGAAGCAGGGCCAGGTTGACACCACGTACGTTCTGTGCTTCTGGCCCTTACAGAGGAGGGGTCATGGCACACGGAAGAGACCGTGAAGAGACTCGCCAGCGAGAGGACATGACGCATCTTTATGTCTTATGGTTCCTCTTCGGAAAACTAAATACAGCAGAGGAGCCGACAGAAGTGCAGCCAAGGCATCTATCTCTGAGCTATCGCTAAGCAAATAACCAGCCAGAGAGGGCAAACATTCATTTTTCCGGCCATTCCTCCCGCTCAGCATATTTTTGAAGTGCCTTGCCCTCTTTCTGCATCGCCCTCTCTCCCTTTCTCTTATCCTTCTAGATCCTTCCTTGCCCCGTGTTCTTGCTTAATAAAGTAATAGCTGATGCGTTCTGACCTCTCCCCGGAATAATTGCATCAGCCTGTTGTTATTGATTTTGTTTCTAAGGCCCGTGAAATCTGCTCATGTCCCGCCTCGGGAGTGGTGGGAAGAGAAGGCACGTCCTTAAGATTTTCCCATAAACCAGATGTTTTCTTCAAGCCTTACATCTTCGAAATAGTTTCTCTGAAGAAAGATTAGCAAGAATGATAAAGCTCGGTCTTGTTTTCTCAGCATACCACGAGTCCACACCCAAATATCTGGCAGTTCCTGCTCGGGAGCAGTCATGCTATTGAGAGTCTTTTTTTTTTTTTTCCTTTAAAGCAACACACAATATCCCCTCAACTTGCTTCTTAAATAAACAATGTTCTGCCTCCTCAGTGATTCCTTTTCAATTGCTACTGGAAACAGTGAAACACAAACAGCAAAACAGCGTGAAGATGTCTCCATTCAACACCTCACACATCCCTGTGTAATGAAATAAGATACCTTTATTAGTCTCTCAAATGCTACAGCTTTGAGAACTCGGCTAGGTCTTATCCCGAAGCAAGGAGTTGGACTCAGCTGATTCCTTCTCAGGATAGATAGCATGCTGTATCCTGCCTGGCAATTCAGGAGAGCTCCATGCCTGTCCCAGCTGATGTCTCCAAGACCAGACAGATGCTGAGTGAAGTGGTCATCAACTCCAGATGTCATGTAACTTGCTTGCCTTCTCATCCAGGGCTAAGTTTCTTCCCCACGCCCTGCCCGGGGAACACTTGGCAAAGGCTCAGTGTACTTTGGGCTTGTGCAACTGCGCGCCATGGGTGCTACTGGCCTCCAGGGGGTTGGGCCCAGGAATGTTTCAAAGTTTTTACATTGCATAGGGAACTCTCCACAACAAAGAATTCTGTGGCCCAAAATGCTATAATAGAACCTCCTCCAGTGGCTGAGGCGACTTGGAGGCATAACACAGATCATGATCCTTCTGTAAATTTACTTACTTGCTTATTTATTTATTCATGAATTCATCACGTGTCTGTGTGTCTGTGTGTGTGCCTGTACATGTACCCATGAGCACACGTGGAAGTCAGAGGATGATACTATCTCTTGCTCTATCACTTTCACCTTATTCCCTTCACAGGGTCTCTCATTGAACCTGGAGCTTGCAGTCTGGGCTAGGCTATCTGGCCTATGACCTTCTAGAATCTGCCTGTGTCTGCCCCTCATAATGCTAGGGTTACAGGCACACTTGGCTATGTCTGGCTTTTACATGGGCTCTGGGGGCTTGAACTCCGGTCCTCCTACTTACGCAAGTGCTCTTGCTCACTGAGCCATCTCCCCAGACCCTGATCACACCCTGTAATGCAGCGCTAAGGCCATGTCACCCCTGCAGTAAGCCTTGGCGTTGGTCCTGTGGTCTTCAGTTCACACCATTTGCTCATCTTCCTCCTTATGTTTCTCCCTCTTTCCGCCCCCCCCCCTTTTCCATTATTACTCAGCTCTAAGAGGATGTTATCTTTAGAAATGTGGTGAGGCTAGATTTAAAATTAATTTTCAAGAATGCTTACGTGAAGTCTAGGACACCTGAAGTCTAAGACTTGAAATTTGAAGGAACAGACACAGCGTCGTTGGAAGGATAGGGAGACAGCCCTGTGCCGGGGGCTATCTCAGCATTCAGCCAGCCATGCATGGAGCTTGGGCTGTTCAATTGTGGGAATCTTGTCTCTTTCTCATGAAGGAAAGCTTTCTTAGTTAGACCCAGAGCAAAGAGCATGTGGAAACTAGTTGGAGTCACCAGAGGCCTAGGACATCATTGAGCAAGTGGACTGGCATTACAGCAGAGAAAATACAAGTTTAAAACAGAGATACCTTGTTTCCTGAGTTACTTTTATAAATCTGTATTCCTACTCCTTTATTCGTTCTAATGTTCTTTCATGCCATCTTCAGATGTGTCGTGTGGCCACACTTTCTCACGCTTCTCCAGTGGGTCAGAGAGGAGATGGTCTGCCATCTGCAACGCTGTCCCTTCTACAATTACGTCTCTCTTGAAAACAACCCTCTTACTAACTTGAATCTGTCTTGATCTTCTTCTCAATTTTAGATAAGATCGACTTAGATGATTAGCTACAAATAATAACACTGTTGTCATTCTCACTTCTGTAACATGACTGTGTCTTGCTGTCTAATCAGATAGAGCCTCCAAACCCACAAAAGATAAACAAGTTTCCCAGTCAGACACTTCTGGGAAGCTCTTAAATTCCTGCCAGAAACTGAGAAGTGAAGGATGAACTGCTGAACAAGACAGAGCTGCACCCCAACAGACTCCTGGGTGACCCTGCCCTCACGTTCTCTAGTGGAAAGGAGCCCACCTGAACAGCTAGATGTAAGCCTATGAGTTACCAATAAGAGGACATGACCTGGACCTACAGAACCCAGAGGCCTTTGAAGACTCATGGACAGGATTTTTAGTTAGCTTTCTGTTACTGTAACAAATACCTGAGCTAACTGGCTGATCAATGTATAAAGCATAAAAGTTTATGCTTTTTAAAAAAAATATATAGTCTCAGGGATTCCAGGCTGATCCCATTGGCCCCATTGCTTTCATATTTTAACTGAAGGGAGCACATGTTAGAGTAAACTCAACCACTCCTTGGCCTAGAAGCAATACAGACAGAAAGGGAGAAACCGGTTCCCATTGATTCCTTGGAAGGTATGTCCCCAGTGACGTAATGAATGCTCGCCAAAAATCGCTCTGAGGTTCTACAACCTTCCTAAGTGCCAAGCTAAAGACCATGCCATTGACACTGGGGCCTCTGAGGGACATTTGAGGTCCCAATGACAGCAACATCCAAACTGAGGTGGGAAGTAGGTGAAAGCAGGTGGTGTACAGCAAAGAGCGGAGAAGCTTCCAAGGCAAATGCTGGGCAGCTGTTTCTTCCAAGTGAAGCACTACTCCCAGCGGGGAGGGGGGGTGGGCGGGGAAGAAGAATTTCAGCTAAAGATATGTTTTATTTACAATAAACCAAACCCCCGCTGATACTCTACAGGGAAACGCCCCCCGTGGAACACAAAACCAAAAACCAACCAAAAAAACCCAACACCACTTTAAAGAATAAATAAAATAAGCAGATTAAGAAGAACAAAGTGAAAAACACCTACACTCCATTTTAAGTCATAGTTTTAAAACAATCTAACTTGAGCCTGGCTCTTCTGCCTCTGCTCTACTCCAATAGTATATTTTCCCCCTCTGAATTGCCCATTTGGCAATTGCCAGTCTTAATTTTTTTTGAAGTTGTATTTTCTTACTTTTTCCTGATTACATATATTCCTGGGATAGTCTGTATGCTTCTTTTCTTCCCCTAGATTTTCCTCCTGAACAGTAGGGCCTCTATGTCAACCTCACAGTGTCTGTCATTGGACATAACCCCTAATGTGGGTGTAGGTAGACAAAGCTGCTCATGTTTTGTCTGATGATCTTTAATGATGAAGATGGACTTGCTTAAAACAATCCTGTAGCGTGACACTCTTAGAAGGACCATCCTCAGATAGCCATCCTTCTGTCCTCTTTTTTCCAACAGTGTGCCTAAAGTCTCCCACATGAATTTTAAAATTGCCTTGCCATTTCTTAAAGTTTTTTCTGTATTTTTTTAAATTTATAGACTATTTTTTGAAGACCAAGTCTTTGCACTGTTAAGCCCTCGCAAATATATTTAACAATACACAGCTCTGCGTTCCTTCCACCTCTCACCAGTATTCTTTATTAGATGGTTCCTCCTGTCTTCTGGTGGCTGAGTCTGATCCCAAAGGAAGTCTAGTTTTGTAAGCATGTGGGCATGTTTTGGTGAATAGCATCCTAAGTTTTGTTTATAATTTCCCACTTGTTTCTACTGCAAAGGAAGACTGGTTTCTCTTTACCTCATCTCCTGCAATCTCACATAGTTCTCTGTTATGGATGCTAATTATTTCTTGATTTTGGAGAACCTTGACATGAAGAATCAAGTTGCTTCAAGTTAAAACACCTTTGCCTTTCTCCTATGTGTGCCTCAACACCCACTGTATGCCTCAACACCCATTCTGTTCTGGGTAGAACCTCCAAGCCTATGCTGCACCGAGTAATGATGATAGAGCTCCCACTGTTTTCTAGGTTTTAAGAGAAAACAAATCTGAAGTATCTCGTTGTGTTGATATTTGCCTGAGTTTCTGGGGAGATGTGTGTGTGTGTGTGTGTGTGTGTGTGTGTGTGTGTGTGTGTGTTGGTGAGGTGTGTTTCTATTCGGATCATGATTTTGGATAATTAACACGAGTCATCTAGTGTAGACTATCTAATGTTGTACACTCAACTTTCTATCCATTCTCTGAATATGCCCTTATTGATTGCAGTGTATTCTGTATTTTAAGTGTGACTCTGCCCCTTTGTTTTAATGAAGGGGAGCACACACCACAACACACATAGGACATGAAGAAAGTAACTTGTGTGGGCACGGTTCAGTCCTTCCACTATAAGGCTTGTGGGAACTGACCTCGGGTGATCATCATGCTTAGTGGCATGTGCCTTCATCCCCTGAGCCATCTCCCCTGTCGTGATTGCAGTTTTATTTGGACTGTTGCAGCACTTATCGTAAGAGAACTGTACTGATAACAAATCTTTCCTTTGTGGTGCTCATCAACTCTGGAGGCCTAGCCATTGAGGAGAGCATTTCCTTCCTGGCTTTTTGAAACCGTGTCCATTACAGGCATTAACCAGTCTCTCTGTGATGTTCTAGATCCAAAACAAGATGGTGGAGGGTGGAAAAGTCATTCCTCTCTCCCTGGGCCTCAGTTTTCCTCATTTTCGTATGTGTTGAATATATCACTTGTGCGTTTGGTTTTTGTTTGTTCTGCTTTGTCTTATCAAGCCTTAAAACTATGTTATTATCTCTTGAAAATATCAAATCAGTCCAGACAAAGAACTTTTCATTTATCTATCATTGTTTTTGCCCTGAGTAAATACAGCCGTCTCCCCTAATTTCCATGTTGTTTTTGGATTTTATATTTAACTTTCTCTTAAGTTTTCTTGTTCATGGCTAAATATTTTATGATAAACTTTACTCTTGGAAACTATAACAATTAGAGTTTTTGTCCTTTTGTTGTTGTTTGCTTGCTTGCTTGTTCATTGGGGGTAGCTATAATATCTAAAAATTAGCCTGAACCTGACTCAAAGTAGATGCTTCATTGATAAAAGTTTGCCTACAGAGCTTAGCTTTAGTTGTCTATCTGCCATGGGTTTTATTTTGTTCCCTCCTCAAAATCTTGTAGGATTACATGATGCCATTTGTCATAACCTAGAACCCACTTGTATTCATTCAGCAAGATGTGAGGATGACAGATGCTTGGTACCTGAGCACAGGTAACTAACCATGTGGCAGAATGTAAGTTAGTATAAATGGGCTATTTTAAGTTATGTGCTAGTCATAGAAGAGCCTAGCTAGGTATGGCCTAGGGATTAAATAATATTTTGAGTCTCATGAGCCTTTATTCTGGGAGCTTGGGATAGGGAGGGAAAATTGCCCTGCAACAGGCAGAACAGCATCCTAGAAAATCAGCCACTACGCTCAGAGTCTAGTGTCCTTCCATTATCTCAAGGGCCTTCTCATTGGCAGATGCTTACATAACGATGCTCCTTGCCTCAGGGAAAGATGGATTTGCTGAAAGGAAAAAGTAAAGGGTCATATTGCCTCTTCCATTCTTTGAGAAATCTTTATTTTCAGCAGGGAAAAAAACTAGTTACATAGATAAATATAATAGAATTGGGAGAAATTTTTATGTCATGGTAGTAAGGAGAATTCAGTGTTTTCACAAAAATATATAACTTCAATGAGGTACGAGTGGGAATTGAGGGTCCACCAAGGGGGGAAGGGTAGTCTAGAAGCTGCCACTGTTGGAACAGCATGCCTGCCAACACCTCAGAGAAACCTAGATCATGTGGTAAGTTAGAGTGTAGGGGAGCTATGGTTTGAATGTGAGCTATCCTCCATAAGCCCATGTGATTGACCTGTTGGTTCTCAGCTGGTGATGCTGTTTTGGAAGCTCATAAAGCCTTTAGGACTTGGAGCCTCGTGTTGGAAGGACCTCTCTGTTTGAGGTTGCAGTCCTCCCAGTCTGGATCGCCATTCTGAGTTACGTGCAGGACTCCCTCTCCCCAGCAGGGCCTCCGGCTCTCTGCCTGACTCCATCTGGAGAGTGTCTTTAGACATAGATGCCTCTAACCTTATTTGATATATGGCTTTTGACACAGTTTCCTGCTAGCTCTCCCTTCCCTGTGCCTCTAGGATAATTAAGTACTGTGTTCCGTTCCCATGATAGGAGAGTGCTGCCAAATGCAAAACAAGCATCCTTCAAGTGCCTGGTTTTAGCCAATTATGTGCACGTATCCTGGAAACCCCCATACACACACCCCAAGGACTATATAGCCTTTGTTCTCCCAGAGGAAAGTTGAACTATCTCCCTGAACTGGTTCCTGGAATGTTCTATCTCTGTTGTGCTTGAGGCCTTCCAGGCTCTGCACCTTGCCTTCTTTTCCCTCTGCCTTCGTGGGCTGATGGCCAACAGCCCCCCAGAGAGGAGGAGAAACACAGCCTCACTGGGGGGCGGGTCTCTGTGGGTGGGCCTTGAGGTTTTAGAGACCAACCCTACTCAACCCTACTTCTTGTTTCTACTCAGTTTCCTGACTCCAAATGTCATGTGAGCAGATGCTTTATATCTACCACTAGGATGGATGGTATCTCCTCAAACTGTAAGCCAAAGTGAACCCTTCCTTCTTGAAGTTGTTTTTGTCAGGTTTTTGTCATAGCAACATGAAAATGACTGATACAAAGGCTGACTTCTGTTCTTCTTTTCAGAGATTATCTAGGGAACCGGAAAAAATGCAGAATGGAAAGGACAGTGTGTCAGTCAGATGGCAATCAGATGTCCTCAGAGCTTTAGGATGAGGTAATATCAGAAGTGAGCTTGCATCAAGAAGGGCAGAAAAACTTACAAGGAGCCAGAATTGACTCTGGTTCCTTAGCACAACGTACTACATATTTGGAGAGTGAGTAGGATACTGGCTGTTGATTTGGGGACTTATCACTGGTGACATCCAAAAAAGGACTTACGTGGATCTGCTCCTAAAGGAAAGCAAGCATGAGGACAGGTCAGCGAGTATCAGCATGGACAGCTGATGGTCCAGCCTATAGGCTTTCCCTGAGGGACTTCATGTTGCCATAGAAACCCATCACAACATAGAAAACCACCCTGAGCAACAGGAAGAGGGAGGAAGCAACTGAGCTGAGGTTTCCAAGGCCAGATGGAGATAGCTCATAATGGAATCCTGTTTTGTATGGAAAACTCAAGTTGTGTGTTTTCCACACTGAATTTGGGAAACGATCCCCTTCTCCTACAGCATTGCTGACCTTCCTCATCCCTCACAACACCTGCTGGGGCTTTAGCAATGTGCTCCACTCTGACAAACTTAGGCCCATTCTTACCCTGAATGCTTAACTTCCCCTTCTCTCCCTTTTACGTCATCGCTGAGTATGTTTGATAAGAAGATGGCATTTCATTTCACCATGCCTCATATCTAATTGGTATCTGAATTTTACCATATAATTTCCCAATCCTGATGTCACAGAAGGGAAATAAACCTACAAAAATTAAAAGGAAAGCAAAGAGCTTCGAGAAGGTTTTGCTAGGGGGGGATGTTTAATGCTGCTGTTCTTGTCTGTGAGGCTCTGTGCAGTTCTCAACGAGGGACTATAATCAGAAGGGTTTGAAGTTTGATGATATTGAAAATTTCCCATGTCAGGCCTATTGATTAGCCACAAGTTCAAATTTTTTGTCAGCCTTTTCCATTTTAATCTTCACTCAGGCTGTCTCAGGTATTACCTGTGTAAAAATGAGCATAAGTACCACTTTTGAAAAGATATGCACAGTGTATATATATATATAGGCTTCTGTTTAAGGTCCCACCATGATTAGCCACACAAAGACAAGAGCTGCTTTGGTGAAGGTTTCTTTTAGGCTGAAATTTTTGTACGAATTTTTTTGGGGAAATTAGGTTGGGTTTCTTTCCTTCCATTTGCCACATAGAATCCATCGTCCAGGACTGTGCTGTAGTTAAACGATGTGCACGTTCTCTCCGCCTTGTGCTCAGGTTTGAAGCATTAGAGGTGTTTCCCTCCTACTTTTGCTGTCTAGTTCCCTCCAGAAACAGCAAAGAAAACTTTACTGTTTTAATTTCCTGATACCGTACGGGAAGTTGTGAGGGCCAGTGAAGGAGACTGTTCTAGACCCGCTTGAGGGCTTTGGTTCATCTTGTCTACACAAAGACTGGAGACGCTAAGTCATCTCTGGTTGCACAGAATCTGTAGGATGCCTTGCTGGGGACAGTCTCAGTTCCAGTCTCCATCTGTCTTCCTTTCCATCAGTCTTTCCAACCAGGCATTCCCAAAAACAGCTCAATAAACTTTCAAGGTTAGGCCTGGAGAGATGGCTCAGAGGTTAAGAGCACTGTCTGTTCTTCCTAAAGGTCCCGAGTTCAATTCCCAGCAACCATATGGGGGCTCACAACCATCTGTAATGAGATCTGGTGCTCTCTTCTGGAGGGCAGGAACACATGGGGTCAAAATACTGTATAAATAATCAATAAACAAAATCTTTTTATAAGGAAACCTTTTAAGGTTAGTAAAATTTCTTACTTTCTGACAGTTTCCTACACTTATATAATGAATTTTGACACCCCTTCCCCATTCTCTGGACCCCATTTTCTCTTCCCATCTATTTCCACATCTCTTTTTCACGTGTAGCTTGCTGAGTTTAATTGATGTTTCTTGCCCAAGCATGGGTGGGAAGTAACTTATTGGATCAAGAGCAACTTATCAGGGCAACACTACTGAAGAAGTTTACTTCCTTCCTCCAACAACTATTAAATGTCCATTATCACTAACTAAAGTCTCCATGATCCATTTTTAAAAATTATTTTATGTGTGTGGGTGTTTCACTTATGTCTGTGTACCACATGCATGCACAGTGCCTGCAGAGGTCATGAGGGTTCGTTAGATCCCCTGTAACTGGAGTTACAGGTGTTCATGAGCTATCATGTTGGTGCTCAGCAATGAACCTGGGGCCTCTGAAAGAGCAACCCATACTTTTAACTGCTGAGCCATCTCTCTGGCTCCTCTGGAGCAAAAGAGGAAATTATGACTTCTGAGTGGCAACTTCAAGGTCACAATGTCACTTAGACATCCTGGATACTTGGCACAGGAATGGCCAGATTATTTGGTTGATTTTAAAGCCACCACAACACAATCCTTTCTTCCTTTCTGTTTAATTATTTTCTTTTAAGTTAAATAGAAAACCTTTGGTGTTTTCTACAAATATAAATGTTATTAGAATGGTAATCATTGATAGTTCAGTAACTGCTCTTTCAGAGGATCTGATTTCAGCTGATAGCTGCCTGTAGAAGCACCTACATGCACATGATGCACAAAACTCTCTTTCTCTCTCTCTCTCTCTCTCTCTCTCTCTCTCTCTCTCTCTCTCTTACACACACACACACATTTATTATTTTTTTAATCAGTGATAAATTCTCAGTGTGATAAAGAATGTTCTCTATCTATCCATCCATCATCCAAACAAGTAAAAAATCCTCTATTGTATGTCACGCACTGGGCTGGTCTCTGTTCTAGAGGATCTTGGTGTGTACATGAAGAAAGCAATGCATGGATAAATACAACAAGTATATAAATAACAACAAAAGACAGGCCAAAGAAGTACATGGTATGAAA
Source organism: Acomys minous (assembly GCF_964271855.1). Classification (NCBI taxonomy): domain Eukaryota; kingdom Metazoa; phylum Chordata; class Mammalia; order Rodentia; family Muridae; genus Acomys; species Acomys minous. The sequence continues at coordinate 8,027,758 of NC_140495.1, forward strand.
AAGAAAAGACAGATTTCTTAGTTAAAAGCTTATTTGAGATGAATTCTGAAGATGAATAAGAATCTCCCAGGGTAATGAAAATGTCTTATAGAACTGTGTGTGTGTGTGTGTGTGTGTGTGTGTGTGTGTGTGTGTGTATCTGTTAGACCATAATGCAGCAGTTGTGTTTCCCACAAGGGTTTGCAGAAGAGAGTAGGAGTCAGAAATAAGCCATGGGTTAGATCATGATGGATCAGAATGTTCCATAAAGTATATGTCTGCATCACAATGCCCATGAGGAGAAAGTGGACATGAGAGACAGAATACACAATGTGAACTTGTTAGCCAACAGGTTCAAAATTGAACTAAAGGCCAAAATGAGTGATTCCTAGACTAAGGGTAATGGTTTGAATGCCATTGGTTGTACAATCAAGAAACTTCTGAAATTTTCTTAGAAAATAACAAAATGAATAAGACCCAATTTTATAAGTTGTATAAAACAGACATGGTAGCTTTGGGATATATATAGACATCCTGTCACAAGAAAACTTAAAGAGAAAGAAAGAATTATACACCTAATTAAATTGTGTGAATAAGGTTAGCAGAAACTAGATGCACTACCTGGATTAAAGACTGTTTTATCCCTTTGAAAAGACTCATGTGTTGGCGATTTTTCTCATTGTTGTGAACAAACACCTAATAAGGTGCAGTTTAAGGGAGGAAGGGTTTTTCTCTGGCTCACAGTTTGAAAGGACACAGTCCACCATAGTGGGGAAGGCTTAGTAAGAAGCACATGTGACTACAGGGATATCAGGTTGTCTACATGTCTGAGGACAAAGAAACAAAGGCGAGAAATGCTGTCACTCCACTGGCTTTCTGTTCTTCTGAATTTTATTCCCCTTAGAACCTCCGCCCATAAATAATTCAACCCACATTTAAGATCGGCTGCTCACCCTCACAGACAATTCAGTTGTTTCCTAGCTGATTGCAGACTCAGTCAAGTTGAGGACAAAGTTTATGGCTTGGCTTGGATGCCAGATAAAAAGTGTTCTTAGATCAATTGGAACAGGGCAGCCAGGAGACAGTGAGGATGCAAATATTGCTTCTAAATCTTCTTCACTGTTTTCTCTCTGTGTCTCTTTCTCTGTCTGTCTCTGATTCTCTCTGTCTGTCTCTGTCTCTGTATGTCTCTCTCTACCTCTGTGTGTGTATCTGTCTGTCTGTCTCTGTCTGTCTCTGTCTCTCTGTCTGCCTCTGTCTCTCTGCCTCTGTGTGTGTGTGTCTGTTTGTCTGTCTGTCTCTGTCTGTCTGTCTGTCTGTCTCTGTGTGTGTGTGTCTGTCTGTCTGTCTGTCTGTCTGTCAGTCTCTCCTTTTGAACTTCATTCTTCCTGGAACTAGGGACTAGGAGGGTAAAGAGCGACACTTGGGTTAGAGTTTGAAAAGATTGAGGAAAGAAAAATATCATAAACACAATAGTCTATGCTTTCTTTGTCTTACCAAAGAGGAGGCTAGAAATCAACATAAGAACTGCAAAATGTTTGGCCCACAGAGAAAAGTTGGATATCTGCATCTGTGTGTAGACAAGAGGAAAATTTCCTCAGCCCATGTCATCATCAGAAATGCCATCTCCTTCCTTTGAGACATGGTCTCTCATTGGCCTGGAGTTCACTAGCCAATATGCCCCAGGGATCTGCCTGTCTTTGCCTCCTATTACTGGGATTATAAGTGTGTACCACCACACTTGCTAGTTTTATGTCAGTTCTGGGTCTTAACTTGGGTCTTCATGTTTGTGTGTCAAGCACTTTCCTTATGGTACTATCTCCACAGGCCAGCACCAGAAGTTTCCATTTCTTAACAAAGCACAAAAAGTAGCCAAAATCCTGGGTGTAAATGACAGCGGGTAGGACAGAGGGGACATTTGTACTTGACTATCTACCTTAAGGATATTTCTTCCTCGGAGTTTTATAGGCTTGCAGCCTACTGAAAAATATATCTCTGTAAATGAAATCAGTGTTCATTAAACTCGCTGAGAGATTTAGTTAGCAAAATAGCCTAGATATTTTATTGGGTTTTGCAACAGGGAGCACTCTGAGCATTTAAACATCAAGGCAGGAAGCAACTAAGTACAGAAATTACTATGCAGAGGGAGGGCCCTTTGGGGCTACTGTGCCTCTTTGGAGAGAAAAGATACCCAACAGAAGACTAAAGTCAGACAGATGTTTATTTGCTTTGGATCCCAAAGCAATAACCCTAGTGAGCATTCTTTCACCAGGACTCTATTATTTCTTTCCCACTGGCACAAGTTCCTGGCCTCCACCTTGTTCCTCTTTGTTGTCACAACTCTTCCAAGATGGCTTTTGAGATCTTCCATCCCCTGTGGGCCAAGGATGGTGATGAACACACCACCATGTGCCAGAAGTAACAAGCAGCACAGAACCATCGCTGCACACAAGGAAAAGCAGCATTCCCCCACGAAGCAACGCTTCAGTCACTTGGAACTTGAGTTTTTACTAGAAATTCACCTTCTAGAATAAAGATAAATCCCCTACAGAGTATATCTCAACTTCTTTTCAAGACATTACATGTGTAAGCATATCCAAGGCCCCAGGAGCTGCACCTGATAAGGCATGGGGTAAACAGGAGGCTGGACATGCAGTGTGTTCTGGTCTCAGTTCTCAGGAGCCAGGAGAGCCACATGAGGGTGAAGTCAGCCTGAGCTATACAGTGAGTGCAAGGGCAGTATAGGCTACGTAAGTAAAACAATACCATGTCTTAAAGAAACCATAAGGAGAAGGAGGGGGAGGAGGGAGAGGAAGGGGAGGAGGGGAAAGAGGGGAGGGGGAAAGAGGGGAGGAGGGGAAATATGAGAAGAGGGTAAGAAAAAAAGAGGAGGAGCAAGATGAGGGAAGGAGCCTCTGCCTTCCTAGTACTGGGAGAGAGAAAGAAACAGAGACAGAGACCTGAGACCTTGAGTAGAGGTTGCAAAGAGTCAGTCAGGTGGACACAGGGATCAAGGAGTCAGGTTAGACGCCTGAAGTAAGGATAGGTCTGTATGCAAAGGCGTTCCCATCTTTCCTCTTGGAAACTGGCTGGCCAGACTTCAGCTCCGTGGGAGGGGCCTGAAATCTGGAGGGGCTGAAGCATATTTTGTCTTCCTCACAAATTACCTTCTCAAGCCTGATGTGCTCCAGATGTTGCTCGTGTCAGGCCAAAGCAGAAAAGGGAACACCAGCAGGCAAAGCTTAACGCACAAAGATGTTCTATGTCCTCCAAAGAAGAACACTGTGGCATCCATCAATGGTAGTTTAGAATGTTTTCATTCAACCCCCAGTAAAAAAATAAAAAAAAATTTAAAAAAGGAAAACTTACTCAAAATTTAATGCTAATATATATTTTAAGTTTTTCAATGAATTCTAGGACTAGTCCAACATGAGACTTTCTGTACAGTACGGTGTGGGAGACTCTGTAATTTAACTTAAACCCCCCCCCATAGGGGCCCAGTAACCAACAAAAAAATTCACAAGCATGTGTCACGGTGGAGCACGCCTGTAATGTCAGATCTCAAGGAGACAGAGACAGGTGGATCTCTGTGAGTTCAAGGCCAGCCTGGTCTACAAAGAAAGTCCGGGAGAGCCAAGGCTACAAAGAGGAAACCCTGTCTTGAAGAAAATATTTCAAAGACATTTAATTGGGCTTACATATATACAGAGGTTTAGTCCATTATCATCATGGCCAAAAGCATGAGGCCACAGGAGCAGACATGCTGCTGGAGAGGTAGCTGAGAGTTCTACATCTGGACCAACAGGCTGCAGGAAGAGAGAGACAGTAGGCCTGGCTTGAGCATTTGTAACCCCAAAGCCCACCCTCAGTGGCACACTTCCTCCAACAAGGCCACACCTCCTAATCCCTTTCAAGTAGTGCCACTCCCCCTAATGACCAAGCAAAGGCTATGGAGGCCATTCCTATCAAAACCACCTCTCCAGGTATACTTAACTTTCCCTAAAGACAAGTACGTTTTGTATATTAGTTACTTTTCTCACCCCCGTGACTACATATTCAACAGGAAGCAAGCTGAGAGAGGAAGAGCTTATTTTGTCTTACAGTTTGAGGGGATATAGCTCATCGTGTTGAGGAAGACATTGCAGGAGGAAATAGCTGGTCACATTGCATCCACAGTCAGGAAACAGTGAGCTCAGTTTGTTTTCGCCCTTTTATTCAGCCATGAAATCCCTCCCATAGAATGAGATCCTCCAAATTTCAAGTGGGTCTTCCCACCTCAATAAACCCTAATCTCTAAACTCTTTCACAGACAAGCCAGGGGATCTATTACTGCTGTGACTCTGAATCCCATCAAATTGACCATCAAGATGAACCATCACATACTGTAACAAACAGCTTAAGGCAATAGCAGGACATCTGTTGAATGGTAGCAAAAAGGAAATGTTTTATATATGCTTTCATCCAGGAATCCATGGGGTATTACAACATTTAAAAAACAAAACAAAAGAAACAAACAAAAAGCCTCCAATCCTATGCTTTTATTTTATACAGTTTCCAGATGAAATAATGGAGACATATTCAGGTCAAAGAGTTCTGCAGGTTGAAAAATAAGGATCATTGTAATTGTACCTAATCTTTATTGTTTCATATTTTTAAATGGAACGTACTCTGGGGAAAAAAAGCCATTCATCAGCGAGAAGTCACAGCTCACCACTCAGCAGAATTAAATTCTCTGATGTGAACTCCTTTTCCAGGTACGCCACATGCTAATCAGTCATGTCCTATAACATGATCCGTTTAAATCATTAAACTGCGTTTTTCAGGTCTCCTGTGCTGTGTGAAAAGAACAATGGGGTCTTTAATGAGAGAATTTCATGCTTGAGTGTTCACATCTTCGGAGGAAAGAAAGCCAGTGTTTTGGAGGGACTGATGAAAATATCAAAGCGTTTCCTGGGGTAAAAGGAAAAAGCACGCCCTCTTTGTTTGTCCTCCTCCAGCTTGAGCCCAGAGCCTCTGATAATCCATTAATATTTAACAAAACAAGCGCCCTCTGCTCCCTTTTCAAAGAGCCGATACTGTGAAGCTGAGTAAAATGGAAATGATAGTGTAGCTCATTATAGCCTCTGGTTACAGGCTTGGCCAGTGAAAGAAAGATGTGTTCTGAGTAAACACAGGTGTTAGCTCCCCACACACAAGTGAAAGTCCAACCCCCGAAACAAAACCATATTTGGAGATAAGGAGTGGGACGGTTACTAGTTACTATCAATCTGGCAGGAATCTAGACTCACCAACCAGGCAAACCTCTGACAGGGATTTGTAGACTGGGTTAATGGAGGTTGAGAGACACCCCTCACATGTGGGTGGCACCCTTCTGTGGGCCAGGAGTCCTGGGTGGAATAAGAAGAACAAAGTGAGCTTGGCACCAGAGTTCATCTCTCTTCTCTTCTTGACCATGAGTACAACAGAAGCAGCTGCCTCCACCTGCTTCCCCCCATGCCTTTCCCCACCAAGGTAGACCACACTACTAAACTGTGAGCCAAGATAAAGCCTGCCTTCCTTAAGGATGTTGCCATATCACTGAGAAAAATTAAGTCAGGGCATTGACGTCATATTTAAGGCTCAGTGAGATGAGGTCATAAGAAGGGGCCATGCTCCAATGTGTCCATGACTTTATCAGAAGAGACAGAAGGAATGTGTGCACGTAGAAGGCCACATGATGACACCAGAAGGCAACAGCCATTTGTAGACCAACAGGGAAGGATTCACAAACCCAGTCCTGTCCACACCTCAGCCTTTGACTTCGGGGCCTCAGAACTTTGATTAAAAACAAGTTGGTTGTTGCCTACATTTCCCACCTCTGCTATATCAGTCCCAAAGCCCAGCACGGCCACCCTTAAAAGTGAGGACATTGTTCTCTTAGAATTTTATCACCAGGATTGCCTTGTTAAATCTATTTGTTTTCTTTCTCCAATTAATCTGCTCCTTCGGCCAATGCTAACATATTAGTCACTTTTCTTACTCCTGGGGGAGGGGGGGTATGACAAAAGCAATTTAGGGAAGAAAAGGCTTATTTTGGTATGGTCCACCATCATGGGAAGGCATGGTGGCAGGAATGTGAAGCAGCTGGTGATATTACATCCACAGTCAGGAAGCAGAGGGAAATGGATTCTCCTGCTCAGCTCGCTTTCCCCTTTTCCTCAGTCTAGGACACCATCCCATGGATTGGAAACACCCACATTTCAGATGGTTACTTCCACATTGTCTAGTTGAATCTAGAAAATCCTTACGGATATGCAGAGGTTTATCCCCTAGATGGTTCTAGATGCTGTCAAACTTAAAAGTAATGTTAACTATTGCAGCCCAGACCAACTTAGTAAGCTGAGATTTTTAACAATTTTATTCCTAAGAACCACCCTCTCACCAAGCCAGTATGCCCTCAAGGAACAGGAAATGACTCATGAGATCTGCAACGCAACTTCAGATCACAATGGAGTCTGGGACAATTGAGAATCCAGAGCAAAGTTTGCCTCGACAGAGCATCAGGGTATCTTTGGAAAGAGATGACATTAAAGCCAGAGTGAGAAGGAAAAGACAAAACCAAGGGGAATGCTGGGAGAGAAGCATTTGACATGAGCAGAACAGATATTTCCTCCTGATGAGAGTGAACTTGGCTTGCTTGTGGTCAAATACCATTATCACTACAGTACTCTGAACAAGTGGGCATATGACATATCTGATAAGCCTCTAAACCCATAGGCCAAAGTACATCCTTGTCCTTTGAAGGCATTTGCATCAGGTGCTTTGTCATAGTAACGAAAGTCTCACCGGAAAGTCTTATCTAGCAAGTTGCTGTCTGTTTCCTCTCACTATACTTTAAGAAGCGTAAGAGGAAGAGACTGATCAAGCTTGTCTACCGTGGTCCTCACATCCATGCCAGATGAATGGAGGGACTGACAGTATCTCTAGCTAACTAGTGATGCTCTAGTGGGATTCCCAGGACAGCTCCTCACAGTGCATGTATGATGGGGAGACTAGGTGGGGCAGGCGGCTCTCCTCTCCCTTGTACCCAATGAGGTGAATGGGATCTCCAACGGGCATTCACTAGTCCTAAAATCTTGTACCACTTCCTCCTATTTTTCACATGTGTCTGGAAGGACTGGCTTGCTCTGCCTCCAGCTAACAACGTCAATTCTATTCTGAGTGATTTGTAACAAATTCACAGCTCTAGTAAAGAAGCAGCAACTACGACTTCCAACATCCCATAAGAGAAAATGGACATGACCTCAAAGATACAGGGATGTTTGCCCTCTGTGAGAGTATGACAGCCAAGGCAGTGTGAGAGAGAAATGACATCTAGGCTGGGCTCTGATGGATGACCACGACCATGGGAGCAAGGACGGCGATGTCTGTAAGGCAGCAGCTGCTGAAGTCAGCCTCTGTCCATGGACATGGCCTGTTCCAAGGCCTGTGAGTCAGCTGGGGTAAGAGGGAACAGCCGCTTCCTACAGTTAGCTATGGACATGCAGATGCTGAGGCCCCAACTCCGCAGCCTGGGTTGGTAGGCAAACACCATCAGAGTTCACCGACAGGTCAGAGTTCAGTAGCTGAGTGTAATCAACAGATGTCTGTGTTTAGTCTGCACTGTGTAAAGAATTCAGTCTGATGATAGTATTAAAATTGGGGGAATTTTGGGTCTCCTTTGGAGAAATACCTATGTGATTCCTTTGCCCATTTTTAAACTGAGTTGTTTTTTTGTTGTTGTTTGTTTTTTGTTTGTTTGTTTGTTTGTTTTCCTATTGGAGGTAGGCATTGCTATTGTTCCCTTTCTGACATATGGCTTGCAAGGCTTTTCTCTGTTTTGTTGATTAGTTCCATGTCATGAATATTCTGTTTAGTTTGATTGAGCTGTGACCAGAGGACTTTCCTCTGCTTTCTGCTATGGTTGAGGTCTTCCACTCAACCCTTTAGTCCATTTTAAGTTGATGCCTTTGTAAGTTTAGTGTCATTCTTTCCCATGTGGCATGCAGTTTCTGACACTCATTATTTTTAATTACATTCTTTGGTGAGTAGAAGTTCTTAATTTTCACAAATCACAGATTCACTGGCCTCATCCTTTCAAGGCAAGACTTTTCTGGCCTGTTTAAGATGTTTGGGCTCTTCATTGCTTCATTACTTTTGCATCTACCTAAGTATCAGTTGTATTTGTGCATTGGCTTTTACCCCATGACCAGGACAAGTATACCTATTAACTATGTGTTCAGTTATGACTTGTCACACTAAGATCTGCACGGCAATGCTGCAATTCAACCATAACAGAGATGCTTTCAATATTTTAGATGAGTAAACTCTTATTCATATTTTCTAGAAATTCTGTTTTAGATTCAGAGAGGTCTTTTCTACTGAAATAGGTTAAAAAATGTTTTTAAAACTGTGAGTATTTTGACTTTATCAAGCATCTTATCTGCACCTATTGAGATAATCATAACTCCTTCTGGATTTTTACAAATATGAAATTTTGCATTGATTGGTGATTGGGCTTCTTTTTTCTTTTTGGTCTTTTGATAGCCTTGGCTTGGCTGTCCTGGACTCGATTTGCAAGCCAGGTAGGCTCGAACTCACAAAGATTCACCTGCCTCTCCTTCCCTGAGTGCTGGGATTGTAGGTGTGTGCCACCATGCTGGGCTTGACTGATGTTCTTACCAATGAAAACTTGACTTTTCTGATGAGAATCCCACTTGCATGTGGTACTTTAAGGTCACTCACTGATGGGTGCTGTTGGGGAATGTATTGTCGAAGCTGTTTCCTCCATGTGCAGGAAGGATTGATCTGCAATGCAGTCGCATGATACATCAATCTTCTTTCAGTTTCAGTGTTAGGAGCCCAATGAATCAAGGCTGTGATTCCAACTGCATCCTTTTCCGATGGGGAGGAGGCTAGGGGCAGGCCACCTTCATGCAGTCAGGAGTCTGTTCTGCTGAGGTCTGCTCTGTTTCTGAGCTTTGCTCTCCTCCTGAGATGCAGCCATCCAGCCCCTGAAATGCATGTTTGCAGAACACCCTCCTTTGAAATGAATGCCCTGATATTAAAATTCTATCTCAGCAGCACCAGCCTGCTAAAAGGCTGTGCCTAACACTTGCTTTAGCATTCAGCGCTCCACTCTGCCTCCTTAGGTGCCTCCGCTGGGGCACAGCTGACAATTCTGCACAGAATTCTAGAGTGACAGATCCCTTTCCTCTGGGTCTGTAGAGCCAGAAAAAAGAAGAAGAAGAAGAAGCTACATTCCAGGAGAGTTGCTGATGGTGGACTTTCTGTGAGTCTCAGGTCATCATTATGGGCAACCCTGACATTTATTCCACCCCTCCCATGAAGCTGGGTCTTGTTCAATTCTATCTATCTATCTATCTATCTATCTATCTAGGTATTGGATTGTGGAGATGGCTCAGAGGGTAAGGTACTTGTCACTTAAGTGTTGAGAAACCATTCAGACTAGAGCAGGCACATAAAAGGCCTTGCATACAAGTGCCGGTACACATCTATGATCCCTGGAGAGGCAGAGAGAGGAGACTCCCTGGAGAATGCTGCCCTGACAGCCTAGCTGAACCAGCAAGGAGCCTGGGGTCTCAATGAGAGATCCTGTCTCAAAATAGTAAGGTAAATAGGGAGTGGTCTGGAAGGACAGACACCTCATGGTTTAAAATACTTACTGCTCTTACAAAGGACCTGTGTTTGCTTCCTACCACCCATAAGATGGCTTACAACCATCTGTAACTGTAGTTCTGGAGGATCTGGAATCTTCTTCTGGCCTCCAACTACACCAGGAACTCATGTGGTGTACACAAGCAGGCTAAATATAAACATAAAATTAAAAAACAAGGGAGAGAGTGATTGAAGAAGGGATAGGCCTCTACACACACACACACACACACACACACACACACACACACACACACACACACGAGAGGGGGAAGGAAAGAGAGGAGAGAGAGAGAGAGAAGACAGAGAGGGGGAGAGGAGAAAATTGCATCACTAGAAAAGCCTTCAACATGGATTCCTCTATAACCCCCACATTTTACAAGTGTCTGCCAATTGAACAAAGTTGAAATTCGAATCCAGGGCTTCTTCTGAGCTGCCTAGCTTTTCCTGGAATGATCCCTAATGGATAGCACCTAAGATGTGGCCCCAAAGCTCACATCCTATCTTTTAAAGCTTCCTTTGGGTTGGAGTATTTTTCACCGTGCTGGCTGGAGCAGGAATATACTCTTGAAGCTGTGCACGGATACTGGACAAATATGCCCAAACGTTTAGTCAGCCCAGTTGCCCAGAAGGGAACTATCATCCCTTCATCATTCATCTTTCATCTTTAAAGAAGTCATCCCAAGATAACTGAATGACAACACCAGCAGGCGGACATGTGCTAGAAAGATTTGGGCATCAGCGATGCTCGCAAGGCTGGGAAAACATTCACGCGCATAGCTGAAAGCCTTGGGAAGGAAGGCAGAAAAGCTAGTCACATGAAGTGACGGCTAGCACCTCAGCTTTGGTTTCTTCTAAGCAGCTCCCCTGGTGGAACTTTCCCTGCTGATGCTAACTGCTCTTTAAGAAAATTCCTGTTTCTCAGGAGGCCCCAGGCTAGGGGAGGTGCCTTCCCTGCAAGAACAGGTTTCTCAATCTCCTCTTGCTCTCCGGCTCCCTCTCAGCTCTCCCACCCTGTCACTCTGACTCTTTTCTTCCCCACTCTTCTCACCCGCTCTCCTCTACACCTCTCCTCTCCTCTTTCTTTTTTCTCTCCTTCTTTCGCACTCCCTTTCTCCCTCTAAGATTCCTTCTAACAAGTGCTGCCACAGGCCAGATGACAACGGAGTGGAGCAGAGCGCCATTCCTGGGAGGTGCCCACATGTCCCTCCCGTCCAAAGACTGAAAGTCGGAACTTCCTGCCATGCAGGCAGCACCAGCTCTGCCAGCCTGCTGCATTCGAGTCTCTCCACAAACCTCCATTGAACGACTTTCAGGACTCAGGTCATGTGACCAGTCTGCTCCATGGTGTGAGGTACCCAGCTTAAAGACTTCTCCAGAACCAGCTGCAGAAACACTGAATTCTCCCTAGCTGCTTGTGTGAAACCATTGTTTACTGGTGCTTATTCTTCTAGAAATTATATTCCTGCTTCTGCAAGCCTTGAAGATTTGCTAATGCAGGAAGAGGCATTTTATGCCAAAATGGCAGCTGCAGATGTCTTCAGTCCTGCTTAGTCTTGGGGACAGCTCTGTTCTGTGTACAAGCATGCCACTGCCCATGAAGAAAGCAAGTCTGTGGTGTCGTACTGAATCCCTGAGCATCCTGACCATGTCATCTCATTTGCACAGCTTTGCTGATACTGTCAGTGATATTACTATCCTGAAACTCATTAAGCCAAAGACACTGGCAGCACCTTGCTTTTACACACACACACACACACACACACACACACACACACACACACACAAGTCCTTATGTCTGCTAAAGGAAGTTCCCTTTAGCAGGTGTGTAAGAACGGAGAGGAGGTTTTAAAACAAAGGACAGCTTATGTCATAGGAAGCATCAAGCACAGAGGAACATGAAGAAAAGGCTTCCATATTCTGGCAGACTCGATCAGTGTTAGTCACCTGGGAGCAGTTAAGAGCCACTGCGTGGGAGAACATGTCTGAAGAACTGCTAGCTAGACTGCCTGGCAACACAGTTCTCTACCTAGGCTGTAACTATCATGGTTTAATGTGAGGTGTGCCCCAAGTTTCGTGTCTTTGAACACCTGCACCCCCAGCTAGTAGCTGTTGGGTTGAATTCTGGAACCATTGGGAGGTGGAGCATTGCTATCAGAAGGCTGTTCTGGGAGGAAGCTCTGTGGTTTCAAAGCCCAGCCCTACCTCCTGTCCACTCTACATCTTGACTGTTGATACAATGTGAACAGCCAGCCTCTAGTTCCTGCCATCATGCCTTCTCCCCCAGGATGGACTGCATCACCTCGAACTGTAAGCCAGAATAAACCTCCCATTCCTTTAAATTGCTTCCTGTCTGGCATTTTGTCACAGCGATGATTAAAATCACCAGTACACTTACAGTTCTCCACAAGGTCCCTTGTGCAGGCATGTCACTCATGTGAGCCACGTCGTAACAGGAACGCTGTAAGTTATTAACAAATTCACGTATCTCTGTCTAACCAAATCTCCCCTAGTTGGGCAGAAATGGCCCCAGCATCTTTCCATTATGCAATCACCCTATGGAGAACACGTAGTTTACCAGAGCTTTAGCAATAGTGTTTGGTGCAACCAATCTTTGTCTCCTTTTGGTGCAACCAATCCTTGTCTCCTTTGTAATAGAAAAAGCCTTCCATTTCCAGAATTGCTTTTCTATTTCTGTCTTCCCAGGGCTCCCCTCTCCCCACCCCCCCACCCCCCGCTATCTTTTCTTCACAGTGGTGGCAACAAATACTGCCACTAAGGGAACAATTAAGGGGGAAATGTCAGAGCAACAGAGATGCCACTGTGGACTAAGCTCCTAGTGTCGCCATTGAGCCCTAGGCAGGATTTCAACACACTGCCCTGCTGTATCTCTAAGGAAACCAGTTTGCTCTGATTTCCTGCCATGGCTGTAGGAAAATAGTATGAGCCAAGTGTTAAAAAAAATACTTTGGAGTAATTAATAAACATGTCAAAGCTTGCCTTTGTTGTTTCTACATGCAAACTATAGCCCACAATAATTAATACACCCTTGACCTCAGTCCCAATACTGCCCAAGCTGTTCTTCTTCAGAAGGAAAGAAAAAAAATCCAAGACAGCAATTACTTCTATAGTCACCCATGGGGCCTTTCTCTAACTTGCTTTGCAATTAATATTGCCATTGTAAAACCAGAAACCCGGGTGACATTCTATTGCATAAATTGTAGGCACAAAAGGCACAGCAGCATGTGCTAAGATTACCTTCCTGGGCCGGAGGGATGGCTCAGGAGGTCAAAGGCTTGCCTCCAAAGTTCAAGGACCTGAGTTTGGTCCCAGAACCTACAGAAAGAAGCCAGGCCTGGTTACATGGAATCCCAGTCCTGGCAGAGGCAGAAATAAGAGGATTTCTGCTCTTGATGGCCACTCAGCCTAGTGTATTTGATAAGTTACTGGCCACTGAATGATCTGGTCTCAAAAAAAAAAAACAAAAAACAAAAAAAAACCAAGGTGGAAGTCACCAGAGGAATGATACTCAGGCATGTTCTTTGATCTCCATATGTATGTGACACACATGCACCCATACACATGAACACACACACATACACACACACACGCATTAAAAATTAACTTCACTCATTGTCTTCTTTATTACTGGAGAATCCAGTACGTAGTGGGGTGTGAGGGAGGCAGAAAGGTTAGTGGAATCAGACTCACTAAATGTGTTTGATGGTTGGGGGCCTCATTGAATAAAGTGGAGTGCAATTGAAAAAGATGATATCAGCCTTGGGCTTTCACACACACACACACACACACACACACACACACACACACACACACACACCGGGGAAGGGGAAGTAAAGAGGTTTGTGTGTGTGCACGTGCGCATTGAGTGAAGTAATTCGCCCCAAATTCCACCCGGACTGCACAATATGACCTCGAGCCATGTACTTGGGCTCCAGGACACACACACACACACACACACAGACCCTCTATCAGCCTTGCTAAGTGTGATGATCGTAGCTCAGCAGCTCACAGAATCTATTTCTAGCAGCAAGCTAACCAGGGCTGATGATACCACTGGTGTTCAGATCAGGTTATGAGAGCCAAGAGCCTGTTGTATAAACCCTAAACATCATTTCCCAGAATTTACGGCATACTCTCAAGCCTTACCTTCCATCCCTACCATCTGCCCTTCCTCTTGCTCATTGGCTCCTGGAGTGTATGCCATTAGTGGGTTTTAAAACACACTTCATATTACTACATCTGCTCTACTTGCCTACATGGACTCGTCCTAGAATATTCAGGACTGCACTTGTTGTCTTATTCGCTTGGAAGTGCCCCCCACTCATACCTGAAAGGTTTCAACTATTGCCTTGCCCCCAGGAACAGCACAAGCATAAAGGCAAAGCTCACAGTGATGATGCATGCACACAGAGACAATGCAAATAGAGGCGATGTATGCAGGGGCGATGCATACAGGGAGACACACATGGGCCATGCACACCAAGGTGATGTGCATGGTGAAGATGCAGACAGGAATAATGCACATAGAGGTGGTACACACAGAGGTCATACATGCAGAGGGGATGCACACAGTGGGGATGCACACAGTGGGGATGCACACAGAGGGGATGCACACAGTGGAGATGCACACAGTGGGGATGCACACAGAGGGGATGCACACAGTGGGGATGCACACAGTGGGGATGCACACAGTGGAGATGCACGCAGAGGGGATGCACACAGAGGGGATGCACACAGAGGGCATGAACACAAAAGGCATGCACACAGAGGCAGCCAAGCTTTAGCCCCTACTCTCTGGTCATATTGAGAGACTCCTGACACAATAATTATATCACGCTACATTTAGTCACTTATTTAACTGGTTATTTGACCATATGTAAATATAGACACTGTATTAACTATCATGTCTTATTTGCATTTTTGTGTGTATAGGCATTTTGTCTGTATGCATGTCTGTGCATCACATGCACACCTGGTGTCTTCATATGCTATATGAACATATCTGGTATCTTGGAACTTCAGTCCCAGCTGAAGGTACAGATGGCTGTGAGTTGCCATGTGACTGCTGGGAATCAAACACAGGTACTCTAGAAAAGCAGCTAGTGATCTTAAATGCTGAGCCAACTCTCTTGGCCCGCATTTGCATCTTACCTTTAACACATCACAGTACCTGCTAAATAGTACATTTAAAATAAATGCTGTCTTAGTTAATGTTTCTAATTAACTAAACAGATTTTTCCAAAACAGCACGACTGAAATCAATTTAAGGAGGAAAGGGTTTGTTTCATTTTACAACATGTAGTTCATCATCCCGGGAAGTCAGGGCAGGAACTGAGGGAATAAACCTTGAGTCGGGGACTAATGCAGAGGCAATGAAGAGTTCTGTTCACTGCCTTGCTCAGCCTGCTCTTTTAAAGCACCCAGGACCACCAGCCAATTGGTGCCACCACCACAGTAAGTCAGATAAATTAACCATCAATCAGTAAAATATACCACAGGCTTGCCCACAGGCCAGTATGGTGAGGGCATTTTCTAAGTTGAATTTTCCTCTTCCCAGATGGCTCTAACTTATCAAATTGACATATACCTAGCCAGCACAAATGCTAGTTAAAATAACCTTAGGTAACACAGTACAGCTGTCTAGAACAAGAGTGGGTTGTTTCTCAGGGAACATTCGGTGAGACACTGTACAAACTGAACTTGGTGGCTTCTGCCTGTACCCTGACCACTCAGGACGCAGAGGCAGGAGACTAACCCTAAGTCACAGGCCATCCTGGGCTATAAGATCTCATAAAGAAAAAAAAAAAAAGATAAAACAGGGACTTATTGAATCCAGATGTTGGCTTCAATGCATGGTTAGGGGGGAAAGGGATGAGGGAAAATCTCCAAATACGGTAGGCAATGGAAAACAGAAAGAAGATCCTCAGCATCAAGAGAATGTAGAAGGGACCCTGTCTTATGTCAGTGCTCTCTTCCTGTGAGGAGACAGCACGGCATGGCAACTCTTATAAAGGGAAGTCTTTTACTGAGGCCTGCTTACAGCGTCAGAGGTTTAGTCTATTGTCATCATAGTGGGAGGTTTTATAGCGTAAGCAAACATGGTGCTGGAGAGGTAGCTGAGGGTTCTACATCCAGCCCTGCAGGCAGCTGGGACAGAGAGAGAGAGCCACTGCCCCTGGGTAGAGCTTCTGAAACCTTATAGCCCACCCTCAGTGACACACTTCCTCCCTCAAGGCCACACCTACTGCTACAAGACCACACCTCCAAATCCTCCTGACTGAGTAGTGCCCCTCTGTGCTGGGTAAGCACTCAAATATATGAGCCACAGAGCCTCGCTGCTGCTCGGCTGCTCGGTTGGATCCTGAGTGAACGTGCACCCCGCGTCAGTCCACTGAAGGAGAAGTCCGTGTCCATGAATAGAGCAGCGATTATAAGTCAACCTGAGAAATCCATTAACTAGCTCCAGGAAGAAAGGGAATGCAGAGTGCTGGTCAGGGTTCTCAGCAGGAGGATGTTTCAATGCATGCCTGGTGATGGTGCATGCTCTGACAGCATAAGAGTAACGTTCACATTTTTTAGACAGGCCAGCAAAGGGTTAATATTTCTTCAAAATCACAATCACTGTACACTCCTCCTGCGACCCTGAATCTGTCCTACAAAAGAAAACAATGAGGCGATTTCCAAATCCATTCTTGCCTGGCTATATGAATGGATGGAGGTCACTTACCTACCCACCCATAGGTAGCACTAAAAATCACCTGGTGATTTAGGCAACCCTAGGATGCCCAGATACTATTGCGCAATTTTGTCATTCTGTATTGGTGATTAAGCAGTGTTGGAAAAGCCTCCAGCCAGGGTCCCTCCAGCTAGGAGGATCCCGTAGGCATCCTGAAGGCTGAGGGTGACTCTTACAAAGAAACCCTTCACACTCAGCAGCTGCCCGGCACATTCCGTGATGGCTCCTCAGACAATTCACATTCATCTCGAGGTTTACTTAGGAAGCGCTGGATTTCCCAATCAGCCGTGGACTGGTGGCTTGAGGAATGTGCTCTCAGGTTCCCTGGGTAAATGTCATCTTTCTTGATGAGTGATTAGTACCACTCGGGAGTGGGGGTGGGGGTCTGAGGGGGCCAAGATCTTCAAGAAACAAAGATGCAGCGCTGAGCCTCTGCAGAATGCAGATGCCAGAGAGAGAAAGAGCTGATGAGGGCATCTAAGGGAGCTAGCTGCCACTTTTTTGTTGTTGTCGGGTTTTTTTTTAAATAGGTGCTAAAACTTGGTTTTGAAATTTTATTAAAAGAATATATTTGCAAACATATAAAATTTAGGATGAAAAATGCTCATTTAAAAACACGTAAGAACTTAATATTTGCAGACATACACAGATGGTATAAAACCCACAGCACTAAGAAGGTTACTGAGGTGGCACTGCACTCGGGGAACAGAAGCTTCACAGTGGCGCAGGTCTTCTCGCCTCACTAAGAGCCGAGCACCTGGTCCAGTGAGTCACGAGAGCCACAGGGCCGAAGCAGGGAGAGTAAGACCACCCACAGCATGAACACCAACAACCCGTTTCTTAAGGATTCACAGATAAAAGGGAAACATAACTTTGCATTTTTTCCCACTTCAAAGTGATAGATATTGCATTGCAGCGTTTTAGAGAACAGTGTCAAATCTGAATTTGAGTGAAACATTGCCTGTTTGGCTTGGGTTTGGGGTTGTGTCGTTTTGATTTTTTTTTTTTTTTTTTTTTTTTTTTTTTTTTTTTGTTCGCCAGCTGCCATTTTTGGGACCGCAGCAACATGCTTCTGAGAAAGAATGCTTGTTCGGGCGCTGAAATGGCCTCTTCACACACTCACAAAGCTGCCCTTCCCGAGCCTCATGAATGCGTTCTTAGGATTTATATCTAGCGCTTGTTCTTAGAATGAGATTGTTGGGTGACAATAAAATCATTGTTGTATCAAAGACCTCCTTCATGGACGAAGTCATGCTCTCCGGCTTGCGTGCCTCTCTGAAGTGTTCTTTCATCAGCTTGTAATTCCACCCAAGATCATTAGAGATGAGACTGAAGCTCCAGGACGCCCTGAGCCAGGAGGCTTTGCCCTCAGCTTCAGAAGCCGAAATGACATTAGGAAGCCAGCCATGATCTCTAGTGCTGCTGTAAGCCTGTAATGCCAGTACCTTGGAGGCAGTGTGGGAGCAACAGGGGTTCAAGGCCAGCCTGGAGAACTGTCTCAATAAAGTCAATAATAAATTAAAATAAAATATATAAAGTTAAAAGACATATTTACAGAGTCCAACAAGCAAAAACAGCCAGGGCACAGTGGCATGTAACTTGGTAATCACAGTGTGGGAGAAGCTGAGACAGGAAGGCTCCTGGAGCTCACAGGTTCACCCGACTACCTACCTAGCTGGGAAGTGTTAGATTCAGTGAGAGACACTGCCTCAGAAATCAAGGTAGATTGCTTCTGATGGACAGCATTCAAACCTGTTTTGTGGTCCCTACAGGTAAGTGCCTTTATGCACACACACACACACACACACACACACACACACACACACACACACAGAGAGAGAGAGAGAGAGAGAGAGAGAGAGAGAGAGAGAGAGAGAGAGAGAGAGAGAGAGACAGAGAGAGACAGAGAGAGACAGAGAGAGACAGAGAGAGACAGAGAGAGAGAGACAGAGAGACAGAGACAGAGACAGAGACACAGAGAGACAGAGATGACAGACAGACAGATAGACCGAGAGATGGAGAGACAAAGAGAGATACAGACAAAGAGAAAGAGAGACAGAGAGATAAAGGCATATTCAATAGCCCTAACATCTACTGAGAATTTCCCGCTATGACAACCTCTCTCTCAGCCTGACTGGCGGCTTTCTTTTCTCAGCATCAGAGTCATTGCTCTGACCCAGACATGAGTAGAATTCCCTTTGTCTAACATATTGCTGAGACACGATTGGCGCAAACGTTTCAGACTACACATTCTAGGTGTGTGGATGTACCTGTGAGACTCCCACTCTAAGCCAGTGTGTGCATCCCTCTCCAAAACCTGCCACGTCCCTTCGGAAGCCACCTTCCCTACCCTCCATCTCTTCCTGCTACAGACAATCATCAGTCTCAGCACTGTGGCCCTGGTAGCGTTCCTAGAGTTGTAAGTACAAGTCCATCAAGTTCTACCACACATAGTCTTTCCCTCTGCCTTCTGGCATTTACCGTGGTTCTTTCGCGTCTCGTGCATCCGATGGCTAGCTCCTTTGATTGAGTTACCAATAACAGAGCTTTAACTGGAAGCATCGCAGTCTGCATCTACTCATCCAATAATGGACAGCTGGCTGCTCTGCTTCCAGCCACTGGAAGTACCAGCAAAGCAAGCTGAGGTTTTTCAGTCTTTCTTGAGTGAGTAGCCTTGCCATTGGTCACATGTCTCTTCAATCTTCCAAAAGCCTGATGACTCTTCCAATTTGAACACTCTCCTTTTGGAAAAAAAAAAAAAAACTTAGAACTAGCCCCTTCCAAAAGTCTGTGGGTACGAGCAATACCAGGTGCCATTGCTCAGTGGTGTTTTGCCCCAGGGTGTGCCTTTACCTCACCTCACTTGCTCCTGGAGGCAGCAAGGAACATCTGTCTCCTGGAAATGGAGATCTGTGAGCTGGTTGTAGATACTGAGCACTGAATCTGGGTCCCCCTTCAAGAGCAGCAAATGCTCTTAGCCACCGAGCCATCTCTCTCTTCCCAGGCTGCAGATATTTTAGACCACTCCTTCTTAGACTTTCCTGAGCTTTGAACAAACAAGAGTCTATCTTTCCCATAGGTTTGGGTGGCTGCTTGTCTCCTACCAGTGAACCTGGGGCTCACGTTCTGTAATCTCCACTCTGCGTGCATGCTTTCCCTTGAGAGCCTGGGCTCCTTGCAGGGGGAACACTCAACAGTCTGCTCTGATCCTCCAGAATTCTCAGCATAGATATTTTGTATGATTCCCACACTAATAGGGAAGAGTAGACTCCCAGTCATCCTTACTGTGCCAGGCTCTCAGTTTTCAGTGACTGTTCTTCAATGCCTCTGCTACAGGTTCGATTTCACACTTCTCATTCTGCCTTCTCATGCCCCATGCCCCCTCCAGGCCAGAGTTTCACGCAGAATATAAAGAGGAGCTGGGACAATGGATCAGCAACTAAGAATACTTGCTGCTCTCGCAGAGGGCTTGTCCATAACCCACTATGCCCTCTACTGGCCTCCTTTAGCACTGCATGCAAATGGTGCGCATACATACACACAGACAAGCACTCATACTCACGAAATAAACGTAAATAATTAAATCTAAAAAATAAGAGGGAGGGAGATGGAAGAAAGCTGTTACAGTCAATGAGATAGAGGTCCCAACCATTTCTCTTTCTTTCTTAATCTGTGTATGTGTATGTGTCATGTGTGTGTGTTAGCGGTGTGTGTGACATGTGTGCATCACACACAAAGATGCCATAGTGTGCATACAGCAGTCAAAGAGCAATCTCAAATCCCCATCCTCTCCTTGTTTTAGACAGTGTCTTGTAGCTTTGCTAATGTATAAGCCCGGCTAGCTGCTCACAAAATTCTAGGGATTATTTTGTCTCCAGCTCCCACATTACCGTAGGAAGCCTGAGATTACATCTGGCCTGGTTTTAGAGCCAGGGACTTCACGCCTGCAGGTGCTCAGGCAGTGCTTTACGCTCAAGCGGCTCTCCAGTCCTCTGTTTTTCTAGAGTCAAATTCTAGTTTGATCCAACAGCCCTGTGATGCAGGCAGTGGAGAAAAAGCAGAAAGCTTGATTTCCGAAGGCTGTCACTTCTGGGAGCAGGACCAGCGGCTTTGAGAAGCATCTCTGGACTATCACGCATTTGGAAATGTTCTCACTGGGTGATGTGCTGTCTGTCAGATTACACAAGTGACTGTGATTGATACGAGCAGCCATGTCTCAGCGTTCTGTGGCACTGAGGCCACAGACAGAGCCTGTTGTTGAAAGCCTGCTTGGCCATTGTCACCTAACCTCTCAATTTCAGTCCCCCTTGTCCCATTATAATTACTCTGATACTGGAACAAAATATTTGAGCCATACCTGGTACCTACCTGAAGACACTGTCATGGGGGAACCCTGGGGGGTGGCCATGGTATTTTGTGTGGTTTGTTTGGTTAGTTTTGGTTTGAGTTCTGGTTTTTCTTGTTGTTAGTGCTACAAATTGAAGCCGGGTTCCCATACCTACTTCAAAAACACTGCTCATGGACTATAGGCCCAGCCTACCCTATCACAGCCATTTTTGACATAGGGTCTCATGGAGCCCAGGCTAGTCTAAAACTTGCTATGTGTCCGAAGCTGGTCTTGCATTCCTCATCACCCTACCTCTACCTCCCATGTTCTGGGATCAGAGGCGTGTGCCACCATGCCCAGGGTTCTGAGCAACTTAAGAAGTCTGAGGACACTGCAGGTGTCCCTGCTCTAAGTCTAAGAAGGGCCTTTCACTAATACAGACTCCAGTCTTCCTAGAGCCAGGGGCAAATGTTCTATGGCACATGTGTGGATGGCAAAGGATAACTTTGCGGAGCTGATTCCTTCCCCTCACCGTTAGTGAGTTCCGGGGTTCAAACTCAGTCACTAGGCTTCTGTAGCCAGAAGAACTATTTGAACTATCTCGTCAGCCTCTCCAGAGTGTATGCCTGAGAACTGGAGAGGGAGGGGGCACCCGAAAGCAAATCGTGGGTGTTTGATTTGGGGAAAACCACAAGCAGCACATCCTGAAGAGCTAACCCAGCGACCGGAAGAACACAGCTGACAAGAACTCCTAGTCCTGGCAGGTGGGCGCCTCCATCAGAGCAGGGGACCTCAGGCTTTATGTTCCTGGCCATATCTCACTGAAGAATAGTCAGCCTTGCTTGACTAGAGGGAGGCGCCCGTTATCTAAACGCGATGCTCCTCTGTGAAGCAACACTTCATCTTCCAGCTCAGACTCTCACCACAGTGTCAGTTCCTCTCATTCTTCCGCATCTGTTCACAATGTAGGGTCACCTTGAGCTCGCCTTCCCTCTTCTTCCCCAAATGGCTGTCAGGAGCTCCTGGGACAGGAGGCTTCCATCCCCTTTTTTTTTTCCTAGAAAGAACCTGAGAGTGCCTCTGACCTAAATTTCTCTGCAGAATCCCCAAAGCTCTTTTCCTCTCTTCGCCAAGGAGAGTGCAGTGTGGAGCAGTGGAAGAGTGCATAACGCATGCTAAGAAGGCAACAAACCCTCTAAGATGCTCCTACAAGGAACAATGAGGTATCTCCTCATTTCACCCGAAAATAAATCCCAGCAACTTCCCGCTCACCTAACTCCATTAGCACGAACACATACAACGCCTCCATCAGCCCTAGATGTTCCTTTAATGTTAAAAATACCTACCCCCTTTTACTCCCTAATCCTACCGTGAGCAATAAAAGGTTATTAGACATTTTGAGCTTTCTTTTTCTGTTGTCTGTTTGCTTGGTTTTATTTTTGAGACAGGGCCCTCACATAGCTTGGGCATCCGTAGAACCCACAGTGTGGCTGAGGATGGCCTGAACCTCCTGATGCTCCTGACTCTACTTTCTGATTCACTGCTGTGTCCCCTGCATCTGCTTCTATACAGTTCTGTTCCTTCCCCGGGGCTTGGTGCCCACTAGGCCCTCCCTCTACCAACCGATTAAACCATCAGCCGGAATGAATGGTTTCAAACACTGTGCTCACCCAAAAGAGTTTGAACTGAATCCTGTAGCCATTCAGAGAACTCCTGAAATATTTAGATGGAAGCCCCAGCAGTGGTGGTGCACGCCTTTAATCCCAGCACTCAGGAAGCAGAGGCAGAAAAATCTCTGTGAGTTCGAGGCCAGCCTGATCTACAGAGTGAGTTCCAGGACAGCCAGGACTATACAGAGAAACTCTGTCTCAAGACAAAGAGGAGGAGGAGGAGGAGGAGGAGGAGGAAACAAGTAATCCTTAGAAGGAGCAGAATTGTAATCTATAATGCTCTAGAATCTGAAACATTATCAAAAACAAAGTGGAAAGAGGGAACCATGGTTATTCGAGAAATTTATTATAAACGGATGGCCTTTCTGCATAAAGCCTCAGAGTGGAACCCTAACCTTCCAAGAAAAGACACAAACATTAGGCAAGAGGCCAGTCTAAAGCAAAGACAGTAGGATGAAGGCAGGGAGATTCTGACATTCACAAAGGTGGGAAGGAAACAATGATTTCACGTGGGTCTCAAAGTGGAGGGAGAAGCCAGGCCACTCAGAGTGCTTCGGTCAGATGGACAGAAAGGAAACAGAGCCCAGAACAGGTTCGGGAGGAGAAAATAAAGAACTCAGTCTACTGTATAGAACTCGGCGTTTTGTTTATTAAACAGTATACATGGGGAGCCGTTCGTTTATAAATATAGCAAACATTTCCCCAGCTTCCCACACAGCAGAGAGGTAAATCATTTGTTAATAAATATTGTCTTGGTGCCTGTCACCGCATGAACAGGTGGTTTTAATGCAACCGGTCCCCAGCACGACTCTTTCTCATTATTATTGTCTTTGTAATTTTCTCATTTAGGTATCTATGTGGCCTACTAGATTTCCCAAGACAGCTGGCTAGCAGTAAGCACAGACACAGTGATAGGCAAAGGCCAGACCTGCCAAGGCCGCCTGTGCCCAGCGCAAAGAGCTGGGGGTGGTAAGAGGGAAAGGTTGGGTTTCATCGGTTTGTTTTGTAGACTGTTTGTTGTTTGTTTGCTGGGTTTCGAAGGGGGTTGTTGCTGGTTTTTTGTTTTTGTTTCCCTGCTGTTAAGCTGTTCTCATCTGGCCTAGCCCAGCTCAGATCCCCAAAGAAGGGTCAGGAAGAATCTTGGCCACTGGCTTCCCGTCTACGGGTAATGACAGAGTGGAGCATTGGCCTTTGCCTCCCCCATCGTCACTGATCTTACAGAGAATAACTCAGCAGGCAAAAGCTGCCTGGGACCCGATGCATATCACCTGCTGTCCCTGATAGCATGAGTGAATGTTTTATCCTTTTTAATCTTTACCGCTAAAATGAGGATACCAGCTGTTACCTAACGCTAAGATTGATTCAGGTGCTGTTCAAAACACCCTCAACACAGTGCTAAGTCAAGAATAAACACAGACGCTGATGAGTGCTGATATGCCTACTAATACGGCAGTGCGAGATCGTGACGCTCCAGGCCGCCACCCTGTCATTACCCATCGCGGGAATTTATCGTCAAGTCCTTCATCTGCCCGGCGGCCTCTCACTCCGCTTCTGACTGGAACTACTGTGCAATTTGGTACAGGTGAAGTAGACAAAGATTGCAAGCCCCACAGACTATGGCTCAGACATGTTTTCCACCCTGTTTGGGTGCCTCTAAAGTGGATGATAATAATATACTGTGGCTTGTCAGGGTTGGAATTAGTAGTCAATCAGAAAATTACAGGTGCCGTCAGATCAGGGAGGTCGGGGGCTTTGTTGACATAGCCCAAGACGTTTACGTACCATCTGCCTGTGAGCCGGGTCCTCACACTGGCATAGATTAGGTGGTTTGTGTATTTACTTACTTGCTCCTTCATTTAATCTGGTTTTGTGCTTGTTTGTTTTTTCTTTTTTGGTACGTGGTCTCAAGGTGTAGTTCAGCCTCACCTGGAAGTCATTGTGTAGCCTTGGCTGGCCTGACCTCAGGGAAGTCTTCCTGCCTCAGGCTCGAATGTGCCGGGGTTACAGATGTGGCCCTGACCCCCAGACACAGCAAGCACGGTATTTATTAATGAAGTTGTCAACAGTCTTCCTGGACCTTAGTGAGTCTAGCTGGTGCTCAGCCCCTGGCCTCCACTCCTACAGTTTCGCTTCCGTGACAACCTTGGAGCCTATAGCATGAAAATTTTACTTGTCAGAGATGTTGATTTCCTACTTGTAATTCCAGATCCAGGAAATCTGATACCTTCTGGCCTTTACAGGCACTAACATATGCCTACACACTCACACTTTAAAATAATAAAATACGCTTCCGGAAAAAATGAATATATCTTGATCACTTAAAAATAAATAAGTATTTACTTATTTCTGTTTCCTCTAGAAAAATGGAAGCTCTCACAGTTCATGGCTACCTTCCCTTCAGGCTGGGCCTGACTGTGTGTTCTGATTTGCCACAGTCTCTATCATTCCCTATTGTGTCTTGGGCACAGCAGGTGTAATATACACACATTGCCTGCGCTGTACTAGATTCTACAGAAGCAGCTCTTACCCACAATGCCTCCTGGGCTATTGTAGGTGTTGGAGTCACTCAGCCTTTCTCTGCAGCCTCGGAAAGAGCCCAGAAGAAGGGATGGAGCCCTGTAAGTCAGAGCACAGGCTGAAATGGAGGCAAAGAACAGTCTGGAAGAAGGACCCCTATCTTCGAGCTTTGGTGCTAGCCGGTAGAGAGAACTGTGGTGTGACTGAACAGCTCGTCGCTGTTCCTTCTGTTCTATCAACAACTAAGCTGGGCATTGGTGGCGCACGCCTTTAATCCCAGCACTCGGGAGGCAGAGGCAGGCGGATCACTGTGAGTTTGAGGTCAGCCTGGTCTACAGAGTGAATTCCAGGACAGCCAAGGCTACACAGAGAAACTCTCTCTCGAAAACAAACAAACAAACAAACAAACAAACAAACCTAACAACTAATAAATCTCGCCCTGGGTGTGTGCTGTAGGCAGGAGCCAGCCTTTGTTAACAACGTGATCAGATGGATGCAGGGCATTATGGAGGAACATCCTTGGTGTGTATGCGAGGATATTTCCGGGGAGGAGGAGGAAGTCCTAAACCGAGTAAATAGGGAGAAGGAGGCGACTAGCTGTTCACTACAGTGTTCATCTGCCTATTTCCCAACCTCCAGCTGTGAGCAAGTGGCTGCTCCTGCTTTCCTACCCTGGCAGCTGAGATCAACTCTTGCTGCCTTTCCCTTGCTGAAGCGTCACCCCAAACAAACCGTTTCTCCTCTAAGTGGCTTCTTGTCCGGTGTGTGGTCAAGCCATGAGAAAAACTAACACTTTAGAGCAAAATCTAACGCATCTGGGGTTTAATCAAAACACCAGGATGTTTTCCTGCAGGAGGCTCTATCTACGAACACTGCCTGTGTTGGTGGTGGCATAGAGCTCAGTGGTGTACGGCCTCATTGACAGTGAGATCTGAAGAGCGGTCAGTGGTAGCACAGGGGACAGACACTAGCCACTGACCTGGTGACCCAACCCTGCCATGAGCGTGCTCCGAACGCCTGGTGTGCCTTTCCTGGTCTTTGTTTACATGGATCAGTGATTCGATGACTCCATAATTTTAAGATTTATTAGCCTAGGGAAAGATGACTGGAGGAAATCCACAGAGGAAGCAGGAACAAAAAGAAGAGAGGGGAGGGAGAGAGGGAAGGGCGGAAGAGCAGAAGAACGCAGCTTCCTTTGCCCAAAGTTCTGTGTGTGCGTGTGTGCGTGTAAGCTTAGTACAGTCAGGTCTCTCTCTCCCCCAACCCTTTCTGCCAAGGGGAGAAAAAGTAGCCAGGGTGTGGAGGAGGTGAGAGTGCAAGGGATAACCAGTTCTAGGCCAGCCTGGGCTTCAGGAGCTCCTGAATGTAAATAAATAAATAAATAAATAAATAAATAAATAAGAGAGAGGGAGAAAGGTCAGAGGAAAGAAGGAAGGAAAATAGGAATAAAAAGGAGAAAAATCTCTGACTGGATGGATGTGTTCTATCTTTCCCTCCTTTTGAAAACAATGTAAAAGTTAACTCAGTTAAAACCATAGAGAGTTTACGACTGTGTGTGCTATCTCGTGGAGTTTTCTGGTCTGTGCCATCCTAGGAAGCTCTGGGACTTGGGCTGGGGCTGGGGGAGGGGCGGAGGGAGGGAGAGGGGCAGCTAACTCTTGGCTGATGATCACCTCTTACCAAAAGCCTGCAATTAATAGAATTTATCATTATCTTCCAAGCACTGTCCCAACCCAAACTGCCAGCACAGGCCGCGACTTTCCTCGGCTCCTGAATTGATCCACAGAGTTGTGGTGGATTTTATTAATGGACAAATGAAAAGGAATGGGATGTATCCAGAAACTTGATTAGGGCCGTAGATCCGAGCCACCTGCTCTCTGCCATAAATAAGGTTAACATGTGGACGCCCGTCTGATGAATCCATTTATTTAGTCTTTATCTCTGTACTAGGAGAAGCAAGGGCCAATGTTATTTATTGTTTCATAAAAACTCCCAATTAGCGAATCAGCTGGGAGCCTTGATACATAGTTGTAAACATACCAGTGTTCCGCCTGAAATCGTCTGTGGAATCCACGGAGACGAGCAGGTTATTGGTTCACCAGGGTAGGGAGATTAGACTCAAATCTTCACAGTTTCCTGAACTCAGGATGCTCCGCATTTCCACTGTGGTAATTTGTTACTGCTTCTGTAGCTGTTAGATGGTATTCTCTCTGCTTTGCTTTACTGTTGTTTTGTTTTGTTTTGTTGTTTTTATAACAAGCATGAGCTATGGTGTGGCTCTGCTAATGGCCCTGAACCATTTTGATGGCTGCAGATTGGCTTTACTGGAGATTGTATAAAAATTCACTCATGCAAATGCACACATCTTTAATGAGCAACTAGGAAGTGCCAATTAGTGCTCAGAGTCTACAGAATGTATTAATGGAGAGACAGAGTGAGATGGAGAGAGGGAAGGAGAGATAGAGAGAAAGAGGGAGAGGGAGAGAGACAGAGACAGAGAGAAATAAGAGCTATGAGGAATTCACAAGATAGGGAAAAAGGCCTCCAGTATAAAATGCTTTAGTCAAACTAAGCTTCACTGAAAAATAAAAACACCAGACCAGACCTTGTGGCTCACATCTATAACCCCAGTATTTGAGGGGCTGAGGCAAAGAATCAGAGGTTTGTGGTTACCCCGGTTACACAGTGAGTTTTATGACAGTCTGGAAGACGGGAGACGTTTCCTCAAAAGCAAAAAGGAGAAGACAGTGGGGCAATGCAATGAACCAGACAGCTATGGGGCGAGTAGAGCAGAATAGTCTAGCTTTACAGAACAGCTTTTAAAAAAATAAAAACAAAACAAAAACCATCAGTGTAGGAACTGGGGGTGTAGCTCAGCTGTACAGCGCTTGTGTAGGGTGCATGAAGCCCTGGGTTTGCGTTTGATTCTAGCACTGTGCAGACCTAGTATGACCACTTCACCTGTCATTCCAACATTCAGGAGAGGGAGGCTGCAGGATCCGGACTTCAAAGTTGTCCTCGGCTACTTATTAAGTTCAAGCCAGCAAAGTTAGGTCTGAGACATGGCCAGAATACAGTGAGAACAGAAGAGGGTTGTAGAAGGGATCAAAAAATAAAGAGGGAGAGTACGAACAGCTGTCACTCAAGAGACAGAAAGTCTTGTATTTTGCAATGTACTGTGCTTGCAAAGTTTTAGTGTGTGTGTGTGTGTGTGTGTGTGTGTGTGTGTGTGTGTGTGTGTGTGTACATGTTTATGTGTGTAGTGCATGTCTATGTGCAAGTACATGTGCACAAGCACATGCCCAGTCAACCTCCAATGAGTGGAGAACATGACAGGACAAATAGTATACAATCCATATCCAAACTCAGGAAAGTTCTGGGTCATTCTAGTTCCTTCTAGAGATTGACTGACATGAACATCGGGCCTACATCCAGAGCTTGACCTCTTCTTATCTCCATCTCTGCTTCTTTCACCGCCCTTCTACACATCCGTATCTCCTGGAAACTTACTAATAAACACCCTACATGCTAGACCCCATTTCAGAGTCAACTCCCCAGACAAGGAAAGCTGGAACTCAGCCACTCTGCAAGGACAGGAATAGCTTCAATGCTGCTCCTGTCACCACAGAAGGCATGTCCTACTAGCTGTAATAGATAGCACCCATATGGTCTGAGAGTCGGTTTTGAGTGACTGCAACCTTCAGGTGAGGAAGCACTCATGAGTCAATGACAGGACCTAAGATAAGAATTGCAGCAAGTGCTCCTTTAGTGTCTCAGTGATGAGCAGAATAGAGCATGGAGAAGGAGGGTTTTTGCCTATCTGTCTATCTATCTATCATCTATCTATCTAACTATCCATCTATCTTTCTGTCTATCATCTATCTGTCTATAATCCAGCTATCTATCTGTCTGTCTGCCTATCCATCTATCATCTATCTATCCTTCATCTGTCTCTCTATCTGCCTATCTGTCTGTCTGTCTATCCATCTATCTATCTATCCTCTATCTATCTATCATCTATCTATTTATCATCATCTATCTATCATCTATCGCTCCTCTCTCTGCATGTACATTGGAAGGTTGTGGGATTTGGAGTTTGAAGGAGACACTGAGGTGGATTGTCATTGTGGTAAGAGGTTTCTTAGAAGTTATTAGCACCATAGACAAGCAGGCAGAGCATGGTGGAGACTGCAAAGAGTTCAGTCCTACACGGCAGATTGAAGGTCCCTTCTTATAGGTTTCTGGGGGAAGGTCCCGTATCGTGTGGGTGATTGATGAGCATGCATGCAGCCAGGCTGTCTCAGAATTGGCTAGGAAAGTGAGGAAGGCAAGAACTTGGAAAACCAAGTTGTCTTGATTCAGGAAACCAAATGACTGTCATTTCAGGGATTATCATATTTGAGCAAAATGGAGGAAGTTTACAAAGTGGCATGACCCTTGGCTGACACATGCCTAGGTGATGTGCATGTGTGTCTGTGTGTTCACATGTGTAGGAGAGCATGCACATGTGAAGACATGTAAACATGCATGTAGAAGCTGGAGGTTGACTCTGGGGGTCTTTGCAGATGGCGTTCCACCTTATTCACTTGAGACAGGCTCTCTCAGTTAAACTCAGAGTTTATAGACATAGGCTAGTTGAGCTAGCCTAGCTTCCTCCAAACATCCCTTGTGTCCACTTCTAACTCTTGGAATTGCAGGAAGGCTGCCATGGCCATCCAGCCTTTACATGGCTTCCGGGGATCTGGACCCGGTCCTTGTACTTAACTGGCAAGCGCTTTATCCAAGGAGCCATCTCCCCAGCCCTGCATTTGCACTTCTCAAGACTTCAATTTTTAACTTTCAAGAGGAATTAATCATGGGTGGGGCTTAGGTTTCACTGCATGGGTTTAGTTATAAGAAAGAAACCAACCTGTCCAAATGAATTTTATTCTGCTCCCTGTTGCTTCTCTGTTAATTCATGGCGGTTTTGTGCCCTCTCTGGGGGCTAACAACTTTTGAGCTGTAACAGACGACAGGCTGAGTGTACTTGAACAGGAAAGTAGAACAGGGAGCAATCCTTTAACTCTGAAGACAGCAGGATTCCAAAGCTAATTTAATAAATGTCTCCTCCTGAACCATTCCAGAAGCTTCTCTCAGGTAAAAACTAAATTGCCCACTGGGTGGTATAGCCTAATGAAGGTGAGAACAAAATTACTTCATTAAATGTCCACAGCTGTTTGTTCAAGGAATAAAGAGATCAAAGTGTTGGTGTTAGGGAGAATTCTCTAGGCAGATTCTATCTGCCTACAAAGAAAATGCATTCCCTAAATCCCCCCTCTCTTTGTAATTGTCACCACCACCCCCCTTTGCTGCCATGAGAAACCAGTCCTTTGTCTTCTCAATGTAGACTGAAGACCTGCTGGTCTCCAGGAATTTCCCAAGCCTTCAGCCTCAGATTGGGGTGCTGAGGGATCCAGTCTTCATGGTTCATCCTATTGCTCATGGACTACCAGATGCTACTTTTCCAGTGTGTGGATAGTCACTGTTGAACCACACGGTCCCTACCATATGATCCAGCCCATTATAGCTTCATTTATAATACATATCCACTATGTTCTTCTCCTCAAGAGACCTAACTGACAGAGATTCTACACACTGACAACGCTGGAACTAAAATGACAATTCAGGGGAGCACAGGTTACTCCATAGATCCAAACCCACTCTTGAGCAGACTGTTTAAAAATGCATGCTTTACAAAACCTCATTGTGGCTACAGATGCAAGAGGCTTCCCCAATGCACCGTCAGTGAGTCACTAACCTGACTAGTTCCCATGTGCATTCCCCAAGTATATGAATTTGGAAGAGACAGAGAGACACTGACTAACTGGAAAGGCAGGTGAGAAGCAGAGCCAAAGCCCTCAATTTGCAGAACCTTTATAGAATACTTCAGAGGTGGTGTTATTGTTTCCCAATGCCCCTTTTAAATCTGTTCTAGGTAGAACAATTTATACCTCCAAATTTCATTGGTGCCAGAGGCACATAAGGTCCAGAGTGTAACTCAATGCTGATCCTTCTCTGGTGAGGCCAGAGCCTTGAAGCCAGGCTGAATTTCATGGCAGATAGGTGATGCTGGGCAACTGCTTTGGCTATGTGACATCATGACACTGCTGCTGTCTTTCAGAAAATGCCTTGAAGTTTCTTTCCCAGTGTTTTGCTCATTACGTTTTATTCTTTACTCTAGACTGGAGAGAGCTATCCCAAAGTCGATTGACATATAATATAGAAATCATCGTATTTGACATCATAAGTAAATAAGCTGTCTATGCCAAGTTTCATTTTACTGACTATGAACAGGTTTCATTGAAGATAGCCCTTCTCAGTGCTGAGGGGTAGGAAAAAGCACTTTGACCCAAGCATAGGATTGGAGTTTGGATCCCCATCACCTGAAAGATGAGCAGGCACAGAGACCTGCTGGGAATCCCATCACTCGGAAGGTGGGGAGACATGGGAACCCCTGGAGCAAGCTTGCTAGCTACACTCACCAAGTGGGCAAGTTCTGAGTTCATGTGAAAGACTCTGCCTTAGCAAAGACATAAGAGAAGACATCTAAGGTCATCTTGGGACCTCCACATGCATGTACACAGACTTGTGCACACACACACACACACACACACACACACACACACACACACACACACACCTCTCTCTTATGCCCACTCCTGGGTTTCCTCACCTGGGCTTTACTGGCTCCAATGCTCTCATCCTCACTTCTGGAGGAACACTGTGCCCTGGCTAGTAGGCTTTAGCTTTCAACTTCTCAGCTCTAGGTATCTTGACCACAAGTCTTCTTACTACTAATTCTTCTGGATCCCTTTCTTATACTCTTTAAACTTCTTGTTAACACATAGAAATTTCTTATTTCATCATCTGTTCACTTTGCTAAAATACTTCATGAGAGAAAGGATGTCTCTGGTTAACCAAGAAGAGTCCCTAGCGGGTGTGTTGTTGGAAAATGGTTTTGTGCACTGTGTGTTCAGATGCTGGCTTCTGTGCCCAGAGATCTGGTGGCAGTCTGGATGTGGGCACTGTGGTTATTATTGAAGCATCTCCTGCTTTGTGTTGTGTAAAAAATGTTCTCCGTCACCTCTGATTGGTTAGTAAAGGGCTGAACAACCACTAGCTGGGCAGGAGAGCTCAGGCTGGAATTTCAATCCAAGGAGGAGGATCCCACAGAGAGAGAGAGCGAGAGAGAGAGAGAGAGACAGACAGACAGACAGACAGACAGACAGAGAGACAAAGAAAAAGACAGACAGAGAGAGAGAGAGAGAAGGAAGAAGGAGGAGGAGAAGGGAGGGAAGGAGGGAGGAAAAAAGGGAGAGAGAGAGAAAGAGAGAGAGACAGACAGAGAGGCAGAGACAGACAGAGATAGAGGAAGGATGGAAGGAAGGAAGGAAGGAAGGAAGGAAGGAAGGAAGGTCTCCCTCTGTGAGGGAGTTGCCATGACAACACTGATGGAACAGGAACAGCCAGGGCAAGATGAAGATGGCAGGTAACAGAGCATATGTCTGGGAAGTGGTCCAGACCATCTTATATGAGTTAGAATACCTCAATATCAGCCCGGTTATAGTGCTTGAAGCTTATTGACAAATAGAATAGGTCTCCGTGTCAGTATTTGGGAGCTACAGTGGGCATAGAAAAGCCCACACTTCGAATTTTGCAGTATGTGGCTGAATGTCCTCATGCCTGGCAAAAGGCACCTTGTTCAGACTCCCTCCTGTTTTGTTTTGTTTCCGGGGCTCTGTCTCTGTGATGCTTTAAATGTAGAATGCACACCCCAGGCACAGGCATGTGAACTATTAGCTCCCAAGGTTTTGTTGCTTTATTGTAGGGTTTTGAAACATTTAAGAGGTGAAGCCTGGCTGATAGAAATTGGTCATTGAGGGTATCTTAGGGGTTACAGCCTTCCTGGTCCGGGGTGTGGTGTGTATCTCTCTGTGTCCCATCCGCCCATGTTCCTGCTGCAAGCAGGATACCTAGTTATCATGCCTTCCCACCATGTGAACGAAAATCAACCCTGCTTCCCCTAAAGGGGCATCTTACCAAAGACTTTTGGCAGTAATGAGAAAAGTAACTGATCCAGTGCCTAAGGAGCTCAAGAAGCCAGTGTGTCTCTGTAGAGGAATGTTAATTCAGGACATGGCTGCTCTGGCAAGAGATCACATCCAAAAACCTTCTAGGTCTGTGTGATCCGACTGGAATACAAACATGCCTTTAATCCAGGAGACAGAGGCAAGCAGATCTGAGTTCAAGACCAGCCTGGCATAGAGCAATGTTCAGGTAAAGAAAAACTTAGGTCCAGGCATGGTGGTGCATGCCTTTAATCCTAAACAATGAAGGTAAAGTTAGTTTGTACAAGGAAGCACCAATGTTCGAAAGTGCTGTCTATTGAGTGGCAGAAAAAAAAAAGACAAATCAGAGAAAGTTTTGAAAGAATAGGATATACCCAACTCTCATGAGAAGAGAGAGGAAAGGGAACCTATTTAAGGTATAATGCAGAGAGAGAGAAGGAGGGAGGGAGGGAGGGAGGGAGGGAGGGAGGAAAGAGAGAGAGGGGGTAGGGGAGGGAGGGATGGTGAGAGGGGGGAGAGGTGAGGGAGGAAGAAGGCAGTTTTACTGGGACAGTAATAGACAGGTTGCAGAGAGAGAACTCAGGTGAAGACTGAATTAGGTAGAGAATGAGGAGCCAGGAAATTAGAGCTGATTGCTGGAGTTAGTTTGAGGCCAAGGAGAGAGAGAGAGAGAGAGAGAGAGAGAGAGAGAGAGAGAGAGAGAGAGAGAGAGAGAGAGAGAGAGAGAGAGAGATTGAATAAGCCAGTTGGGGGAGGAGTTTGAGTCAGAACGTTCAGCTCAGAAAGAACAAGTAAGGGTGAGCTCATTAAGCAGTAACTCTCAGAGGCTGAAAACATTCTAGGCCTAGGTTCTCGGTGGAGTCTAGAAGCTTCCAGGACTAAGCCTAGGTTAGCAGACAGAGGTTATAAACCTCCTAGACAACAATCACCTCAGGAGAAAGAAAGTTCCTGTTAAACGTCTTCCTGCTGTGC
Source organism: Acomys minous (assembly GCF_964271855.1). Classification (NCBI taxonomy): domain Eukaryota; kingdom Metazoa; phylum Chordata; class Mammalia; order Rodentia; family Muridae; genus Acomys; species Acomys minous. The sequence goes on from NC_140495.1 coordinate 8,061,781, forward strand.
AGAGGGCTAGTGAAGGGGAGACAGAATGCTGACCATCACATTTGGGAAGTGGAGGCAGGAGGTTTGGATCTAAGCGCTGGCCAAGCTCCTCCCCTGGACAGACATCTGGAAAAGACAGATGGTGGAGGGGAAGTAACAGCTCTATCCCTTCTGAATGGAAGGGGCTCTAAGGCTGGAGTCTACTAGCTACTGCTGGCTTAGGTGTTTTACAGATTCCCCCCCCCCCCCCCGCCATCTCCTTTCACCATTGGTCCTATGGAGAGGGCCCCTCCCTCCCGCAGGCCCTCTCCTTTCACCATTGGTTCTATGGAAATGGCCCCGCCCCCAGGCCGCCCTTTCTTTCTCCTTGCACTGCCTTCTTTGAACAAGAAGCTAAAATCTCAGGGATCCCATGTCTGTTTTTATCTATCTATCTATCTATCTATCTATCTATCTATCTATCTATCTATCTGTCTGATGTCTCCTGAACCTCTCAGAAATGGCTGCACAGTGAATTTGAGGCTAGCAGGGGCCATGTGAAACCTTGTCCTAGGCATACAAAACAAAGTGGACACACACACAGACACACACACACAGACACACACACACACACACACACACACACACACACACCACACCACACCACAGGAACGGTGGCACTTTTGGCTGCTAATCTTGAATTTCAGAAAAAAATGTTGTATGCTAGGCAAGTGCTCATGGACCTCTGAACTGTGTCTCTAGCCCAAGAATTTCCTTAGGAAAAAGAAAGAAGAGCCAGTAGTTAAGAACATTTGCTGTTCTTACAAAGGACCTGAGTTCGACCCCAGCACCCACCCACAATCCACCTGAAACTGAGCTCCAGGGGATCCAGGGTCTTCTTCTGCCTTGTCAGACATCTCCACCCTTGTGTGCATGCATACCGAGATGCACAGCACATAAGTAACATTTTAAAAGAAAAAGCATGTAAAACTACAGTTACTCTTTTAATAGAAACTGCTGTTTTATTGTGGATTGGGAAATAGATAAGACTTCCCCTATTCTGAGCCTTCCTTGGGTGGGTGGGGGGCTTCTATATGGAACCCTCCTGTGTAACTTAGAATGAAAAGCCGTCTAACTATACTGGTAATAATCTCGATGATAAAGGCAGGCAATGCAACTGTTCCTTTGCTATGCGGTCTTTGGAAGAAAAGAGATTCAGAGGAGATTTCGAGCCGGTCAGCCTGCTCGACTGTTCTCAGAAGAGCAACGTCATCAGACAGGAGAGCACCGAAGGCGGCTGTCGGCTGTGTCTCTCTGGCAAACATCCTACATTCCCTGAATAACCTGGCACCCGGCTCCCTTGCAGGGGCTCATAAACAGCTGGAGGATTTCACACATCCTGATTTGGAAAACATCTGGAGAGGCGGGGGGCGGGGGGGGGGGTGTGTGTGCAGGGGGTGGGGGCGTTGAGTGATGGAGGTGAGGGAGTCCTGGGGTGGGGTGCTTGAGGAAAATTGTTGCCATGGAAAGTGTGGCCCGGACTATCATTCTGCCACAACAGGCTTCACCAGTTTCCAGTTGCCCTCAGAGGTAACCGAACCTGTGTGTCCAGAGCAGCGGGAAGGCGGTGGTTTGCCTCCAGACAGCCTTCATCTCAAGGAAGTCACTTCGGAGTCTCAGCCCTTCCACTTGAGGAATGTGGAAAATCCTGCAGGGAAGATGTGCCCAGATAACTCTGCCTCGTAGCTGGACACGTAGCGAGCATTACTTAACCCTCAGGAGCGTCTCATAGGGAGGCACCGTAGGGAGGGTCCTCCTCTTCTTCCTGTTGTCCCAGAGGAGACATTCAGGTTGCTAGCATTCCCTGGTCTTCATTTTGTCTTGTCTTGATTTCAGATTTGCTTCGTTATTTTTAGTTGCTCTGTGTTGTATGGAAATGTGTGTGAGTATGTGAGCTGTGAGTGTGCAGGGCCCGGCGAGCATAACAGGGCCCCAGACCTTAGCACAGCTGACCCCATGGTGGAAGTACCATTCAGGACACAAAACTCTGCACGTAGGCGGTACCACCCGCCTGAAAAGAAAACAAAGGCCTGATCCATCAACGCCTCTAGGAAAGTCTCTAAATGCACTCACCTTGCCCGTTAGCTTCTGTGGCTCTGCTTCCTGCTAACTGTTTTTGTTAACTGAAGTATGTCAGCCCAGAGCATGGTTTTTCTGCCTCAAAGCTCATCTGGAGAAAGGCTGGCTCCGTGCTACACTGGGATCCTAAACACACAGTGTAGTCACCAGCCTGCTGATAAAATCTTTCTGATGGTTTAAACCCATGTCCCAGCAGTCTTCTCTGGTGGATACCACGCCCCACCCCCAACACACGATGCCAGAAGAAGAGGTCTGCCCTAACAGAGTGTAGCTTCCAGGAAGTTGTCCATGGGTGCTGGGATCTGAACTTGAGTCCTCTGCAGGAGGAATGTTCTCTTGACTTTGTGCTTCGCCTTGACTGTTCTCTTGACCTTGTTTTTACAACTGCAGACAATCTGTTCCCGTTAAATGCCTGATTGTGAATACTGAAATGACTGTCTGCCTTACTTTCCTCTCCCCACTGACCAAGAAATGAGAGTTCTGTGCTTTCAGCATTTAGCTGATTCCCAAATCTCACCCCGGGATTGTACGACGTGGTATTAGAGATCAATTCCTGGGCTTTCTGCATTCCAGCAAGCACTCTATCAGCTGACCTACATCTCCAGCCCCAAACTACCTTCTTTTCCTTTGGCATTTAGGTGGCTTCTGGCTTCTAGAAGAAGGATTACTGATGAAAGACTCATAAGTAGCATTTGGACTGATTATCTGTGTGGCATATTAGCAATTAATGTGAAAGAAGGCCCTGGTGGTGCACATCGGTGCATACCCAGAATCCCAGTACTTGGGAGGATCAGGAGTCCAAAGCCACCTGTGCCTACATAGTGTGTTCAAATCCAGCTTGGGCTATGTAAGTCCCTGTTTCAAAAATCAATACAAAAAACCGAGGAGTCTTTCCTGAAACAAGGTTCAGGTCAGGGAAGGTTGTGTGTGATAAGACTCCAATACTTCCCACAGTTCCCGCACGGCATCTTTTAGTGCAAGATGCTCTCTGCATCCCATGCTTTGTTTGACTCTATCCTAACAGTTACCCTGTGATGGTGTTCCAGCATCTGCACCTGGAACAATTAGCTGAGCTACAGGAAGATGGTGTAAATATATGAGCATATGAATGCAGTGTAGCTAAGCAGCTCCACACTCAAACACAGCGCAGACAGCACATGCAGCTAGAAGAAGCCCAGGGCTTCTAATAGAATATCTGTTCCTCAACCCAACCACACAGAAATAATGGTGCATGCTTTGATCTAGGGCAGCTGAAGCAATTGCTGTTGACACACACATGTGCTGTGGGTTAGGTAGGGCATGTCCCCTAACAAGCGTGCGTGTTTACACACCTGTTCCCCAGCAGGTGGTGGGTTTGGCTGGCTATGGAACCTTCAGGAGATGGTGGTGGTGGTGGTGGAAGTTCACAACAGGAGACACACCTTGATGTGTTACAGTCAAGCCTCACTTCCTGTCTGCTTTCTCCTTCCTGACTGTAGACACAATATGACAGGCCAGCTGGTGCTCCTATTGCCAAACCTTCCTAGCCAGGATAGACTCTCAAGCCAGGCTTAGATGGCTGCTTTCTTTAGAATCCTGGTAAGTTCAAAAGTAAGTTACCAGCTGTGATAAAACACCAGGACCAACGACAGTGTGGGGGAGGAAAGGGTTTACTCAGCTTACAGGCTAGAATTCATTATTGATGGATGCCAAGACAGGAACCAGGAGGGGAAAACTGAAGCAGAGGCCATGGAAGATCTTTGCTTGCTGTCTTACTCCCCACGGCTTGCTCAGCCTGCTTTCTTATACCCACCCAGGACCATCTCCCCCCCATGGACTAAGCCCTCCCTTATCAATCATTAATAAGAAAAGGCCCCACAAACTTAACCTACAAGCCAATCAGATGGAGCAGTTTTCTCAGTTGAGGTTCCCAGATGAACGTGAGTTGTGTCACGTTGACAAAAAGCTAACCAGTATATCACGCTTGCTGCCCCAGCTACATTTGGTATCCCGGGGTGGTTAGAGATCTATCTCCTCTATGTGTGTGAGCCTGACCAGATGTTCACAAAGCCATGAGTCATGGCTAGTGGGTCACAGAGAAGCAGCTGGGATGCGGCAGGGAGATTTCTCAGAACACTAAATCCTGGGAGACCACAAATCGCATTTTTTCCTCTCAAATCATCATTGCACTATGAGTTTTTTTTTTCTTCTTCTACATGGCATACACCCATGCACACCCTTCCTCAACTCACACATGCCCCCAACAGAGGTCACCGTGTCCCTTCTTCCCACGTGACCTCCTCTCTTGACTACAGGACTGGACGCAGATCTTGCTGTGAGGACCTTTGCCTCCATTCCCAGCTGGGGAGGAGACCGCAGCCCAAGCTGCAGTGGGAAGACACTGATAATGAACAGTCTTCTGAATAATGCATGCCTTATCTGAGAAGTTAATTACCTGAATTTTCGTATTTAAATAATGGCACTAAGGAAACATCGGAGAAGTTGAACAGGGAAATCCTGGCCTGACAGAAGGCCCCTGCCTTTTGTGTCACTGGGAAGTCACAGCAAATACCCCAAGGGTTGTGAAGATATATTTCCAGTCATTGCAATCGTGTGTTGGCTTTGTAATGACAGGGTCTAGAAATGGAGATTAGAGTTTCAATAGCAAATGATGAGACCCTAATGCCAGGTAAGCAGGCACCTTCCATGCTGCCTGCAGGACGGGAGAGATGGGGAGGCGGTGGGGTAGGAAAGTGGTTTCTTAACCTCTTCAGCACTCATCCAATTTCACAGGGATGGATTAGTTTCCATTTCAAGACCAATAAAGGTCAAATTTAAAGGACCACTGGGGGGGGGTGTCGTATTTTAGATAAGTCTAGATAACGTGGAACTCCATCCTCCGTTATATGGCTTACTTGTTACTCTCGGCTAAGTCAGTGGGTGAGAAGGACAGGGCAGCGTGTGGGTTCTGTCTGCGCCGTGACTCTCCCTGGGATGATGTGAACAAATGTCTGTTCACTGCAGACGGGGCACCAAGGATAAGACCAAAGTAAAGATTTCACTCCATTTCAGTCTAAGAAACCAATGATGGGCTCCCCAGGTTCTTAGGATCATACTGGTAAGCAGTGTTGCTTGCCGTGTGAGAGATCCCAGAATGCCACACCCTACTGTATACAACAACCTCACCGACTGGCACTTTCAGTCGGCTTTTGAGTTGCCGTGCCCTCAAGCCTTTACTGAGATTTCTTGACTCAAGGATGGAACCAGAACAAGCAGTGGCTGGAACGCCAGCCGCAGGTCCTGTGACTGTCATCCCCACCTTCTCCTAGGGAGTGTTATCAGCTCTACCACCATAACCACAGGCCCAGCTACTGCCATGGCAGTGTTCTGCCGATTTCATCGTCATCGCAAACTTGTCTGTACTCCAAGATGCAGATGGTGTTCCCAGAGAAATCAGGGTCCTCTCGTGGGTTACTGTTAGTCCTGTTAGTAACAAAACTTAAGGATGAACTCAGAATAAGGCTCAAGGACAATTTTAGAATTTTAGAATTAAAAACAAAAACAAAAAAAACCCAGGGCAGGAAAGTTATAAATCTTGGCAGCTGCTCTAAGGAGGAAGATGGAAGAGGAAGAGAGAAAACCATGCCCTTTGTGAACAGCCTCATGGCGGAAATGGAGAGGGGGAGATGATTTCAGAGAAGAGTGCAAAAGCCCAGGGTATTTAAAAAAAAAAAACTATCTGAAAGAAAGAGAAGGAAAATAAGAAAAAGGGAACCATGTTGTTCTAAGCCCTACCTTGAAAGAAAGAAAAAGAAAAAAAAACAAGACAGTCTTCATTGAACTGCATGGCATCAGTTTTGCAAATCACTGCACTGAGGGCAGGCTTTCCAGGAAGTAAAAGAAACCAATAAGGGATAATTATTCCTCCCATCCCTTCAGCACCGGCTTCAGGGGAATGAGCCTTCCTGAGGCATCACTGCTTGGCCAGGTGACTGACGGGCTTGGCTTTGGCTACCTTAGATTATTAGGGCTCCAGTCTTGGAGTTAGAACTTCGATTCTATTTTCGTTTTGACCAGGAGGAAGTACCTTTGCCCTAATGAGCCTCAGTAAAGGCCAGCTATCCTCCAAGGCCACTTTAGCTTTCCCTGTTCTGAGGCGGCAACCCAGACATTATTTAGAAGATGGCTGAAGTTGAGGGAATCAACATAATCCACGTTCACCCTGGAAACCTAAAGGTGCAGCAGTGGGAAGGTTGAGAACCACTGGACAAGGACAAGCGGGGTCCACAGGGCAGGCACAGGGCCACCCCAGAATGTCTTAAGGCCATCACTGGCTCATTTTGATGCTAAAATTCACAACTCTGGGTAGGGATTTAAAGTGCTAATGAGATACGATACATGGAATTGTATGTAGAACTACACGTAACAGCTATATGAAAACTAACCATGCACAAATGCCACAAAAGGCCCTTGATATACCTGTAAAAGCCCATGTAATGTTAAAAGTCCATCCCTTGTAGCCCTGGATGGCCTGAAGCTCACTATGGAGACCAAGGTGGACTTGAACTCATAGAAATCCACTTGCTTTTTCTTCCCTACTACCCTACTTAAAGGAAAATACTACCACGCCCACCCATCATTTGCTATTGGAGGTATAATCTCTTTTTCTCTACTCTGGCCATCTTCCTCCTTTGAAAGTGTACTCTTTCTTAATAAACTATCTTTCACCGTAAAATATTATTCTTATGCTCTGCCCAATTCCTTGTTCCAAGAACAAAGAATCTAGGACTCGCTGGGAATATTGACATAAAAAACACAGCTGTCGCCTTAAACGCAATAAGAGATCATTTATTCTGGACCCAAATACGAACGACTATGGCTTGGGAACACAGACGTGGGTTACTCCGAATCCCACATCATAGCATGGCAACAGTTTCATGGAGTATTAGCAGCAACAGAACAAACACTAAATCAAAAATCTGGGACACTCTTCAAATCCATCAGTGGAGACACCAGTTAGGCGGGTTACAGCAACGTGGGGAATCCCTGATGTAGGCCTCGGAGTCTATCTGATGCGGTCGCTCTTAGCCTGCTGGTGGCTGGAAGCTGGTGGTCTGCCGATACATTCCAAAAGGTTTGATGTGTTAGTCACGAGAATGTTAGGTCCGAAATAGAGATGGGCAAGGAATGGCTATTAAGGAATCTAAAGATAGACCAAGATAAACTGCGCTTGGGCTCTGGATCGGCAACATTCCAACCTCTCCATGGTCACTGAAGCTGCAGTCGGGCAGCTCTGTAGAAGATGCAGTATATGCTGCCATGCTTTCTAGGAACTTTTGTTCACACTAAAGCCCCATATCTGACTTCACTGCTGTTGTTACTGGGATCTTACTTTAGACCCCCACCCCCACCCTCTGCCCTGTGACCTCGACAGAAAGAATTCAAAGGAGACAGAGAGAGATTAATGCAGAAGGTCAGAGTTCGTCATGGCTCAAAGTGGATCAGGGCGAAGTGGTGAGGGCACCCGGCAGGAAGGGAGGAGCACACTTGTGGGTGAGAGTGGCCGGGAACCTGAGAGACCATTGAGCAAACCTACATTTTTTTCTTTAAGCTTCGTAATATATTATTTCTTACAGTGTCTCAGACAGAGACCTTCCTGAGAGACATTTGCCTGTGCTGGAGATTGACAGGCCCAGTGTATCAATCCTTAAGGGAGGGAACATGGTGCATTTGGTTCGTTACCTGACAGTTTTCATCTCTTTAGGAATCTTATGATCTTTTGGGCACTTTAGAAAATCAAGTCTCCACCCAAGGCCAGAGATAGAGCTCACAGCCCGTTTTCTGACCAGTAATCAAAGAACTCAGCTTCTGTCCTGGGTTGTATGGAGCCACTTCTGGTTATCAAGGAGAGATCTAGTCTCAAGGCTCTTGAGGCTTCTCAAATCTGAGTAACTGGCTCTCTCGCATCCCCAGCCTGTGTTGGGCTCCCTGGAGCATAATTTAGAAGTTTATACGATGTTTCTTAGGAGACTCAAAGGAGGCACTGAGCTCAACTCAGCTCAAACCACAAAAGCCTCAAACGCTGATAGCTATGGGTTTTCCCTGCTCTTGTACCAGGGCCTTATGAGCAATCAGCCAGCTATGCTGTTACCAAACCTGGGTGGATCTGAGAACAAGATACGCCCCGGAGGCAGGAACTTCCCTGGTGTGTATGTGTGTTGCACACATTTATTCTCCAGAGAACATATTAGCAAAAAAAAAAAAAAAACCCCATAATTAACACAAGAAGATACAAAGGCCAGATGGAGGGTGGAGAAGCTCACAAGAACAGTATCCACTGACGGCAGAGGTCACATGATGCTGTCACTGGGGAAGAAAGACATCATTTCACTCTGAGGGCACTTGATTGGTCTGTTATGTGGTGTGATGTCAAAGCCTGAGAAGACCCCCTACATTAGCAAAGTTGTTAAAGAGGAAAGAAAAAGAAGAAATCAGGGCATGGTGGTACCTGCCTGCCATCCCAGAACCAGAGAGGCTAAGATATATGACTTGCTGTGAGTTTGAGGATAGCCTGGGCTATACAGCAACAAGTCTCAGGTTAGCCTCAGCATGTTAGGAAAACTTTGCTCGGGTACCTGGATCTCTGTGAGTTCAAGGCCATTCTGGTCTACATAGTAAGGTCCAGGATGGCCAAGGCTATGTAGTAAAACTTTTTTTATTTTTTTATATTATTATCATCATCATCATCATCATCACCATCATCACCATCATCATCATTATAAAAAGCTATTACTGATAAATAAATATTCAAAAAGCAGCCAAATACAAAGGAAAGGAAAAATTAGAAAGCAATATGCCCAGGGCATAAAACAAATGTTAAAAGTAGATGGTATATAGAGGACATGGATAAACCAACTTTTGTGTACAGAGGCTTTTACTTCATGTAACTGTATTTCTTTACCTTTTTTTCTCCTTCTGTTTGAGGTTGAAATCACTCTACACCACAGACTAACCTGGAGCTGAGTGGTAGCCTCCCTTCCCACTTTCCTTCCCTCTGCCTACATCCATCCTTCCATCCTTCCTTCCTTCTCTTTCTCTTTCTCTCTCTATCCCTCCCTCCATCCCTCCATCCCTCCCTCCATCCCTCCCTCCCTCCATCCATCCCTCCCTCCCTCCCTCCCTCTTTCCCTCCATCCATCCATCCATCCATCCATCCATCCACCCAGCCTTCTCCCCAGTGTCTCACACAGCCCAGAGTGACCTGGACTTCAGCTATCTACTCTTGACTCCTGATTCTCTTGGCTCCCCAGCTCCTAAAGCCTGAGCTTGCAGGGCCACACCACCACATCCTGCTTGCTCTCTTTTAAGTTCATGATTTTTGTCTCATGCTGCTGTTGGCATCCTGTGTAATCATCTGCCCACAATTTGATGGTTCTTTGACACAGGTGAACTGGCTCCGGTTTGGGCTTAGCATGGATTAGATTTCTTGCCTTGACACTTGAGAATTGGAGGAAATTATTTACCACTTCTTAGCCATAATGTCTTGTCTGTGAAATGGGGACATGTGGAGAGACTAGCTGGAGGTGAGGTAGTAGGAGAGATGGAAGACTAGGGGATGTGGGATAGTAGGGGGTGTGATGGTAGAGAGGTGGGATATGGAAGGAGCATGTAATGGTAGAGAAGATAGGATAACATGGAGGTGTGATGGTAGAGGGGGTCAGGGGATGTGGGCTAGTAGGTGTTGTGAGATGGTAGGGAGGTGGGAGAGTAGAGAGGGTGGGAGAGTATGGTAGTTGAGAGGGAAAGGGCCAAAGCAGAGAGAGGAGGAATTTGTGTGATTTTTGATGTTCTTCACACACCTGAGATCCACTAGTTCATGATTACACTATATAACTTGTGAAGCATGAAAAACAACTTCAAAGGATCCCTAAAAAGCAAATGTAGAGAAAGACAAGGGTGGCTTGATCATCACACATCAGCATCTCTAGATATGAGAAGCGAAGCATCACAGGACACCCACCAGCAGTGCCCTCTGTGGCTGGGATTAGAATGCTCTCACGGAAGGCAACTTAACGGAGAAAGGGTTTGCTCAGCTACAGTTCCAAGTTACCGTCTGTCACTGTGGGGAAGCCAAGACAGGAACTTGAAGCAGCTATCCATGACCTAGTCAGGAGCTGAGAGAAATGAATGCGTGCTTGCTACCCACATCACTTCCTCCACTTTATTTTTTTATTGCATTTGTTTGTTTACTATATGTGTATCTATGGATGCACATATGCAGTACATGTGTGTAGAGGTCAGAGAACCACTTGGAGAGGTTAGTTCTCTCTCTTCACAATGTGTATCCTGGAGCTAAAACACAGGTCCTGTTGGGGACAGTAGGCCATATGGCCAATGTTCAGCCATCTTGTCCTAGTCTGCACCTTTAAGTCTCTGTTTTTCCCAGAGCTTGTCTTTCACCAGAAACTAGCTGACCCTGTTGTGGGTCTGCAGTTAGACTAAATATAGATAAAGATGGAGCAACCCTGTTGTGATTTAGCAATTAGACTAAAGATAGATAAAGACAGAGCAAGATATTCTGTGTGGAAGGACGTCATGACCCTGCCTGGAATTTCCTGTGTTTTGAGATAGCCTGCAGCTGGGTTGCTATAGCAATATCCTTCCCTGCCTTCTGCTTTATAAAAGCTGCTGCCTGAATAATAAAATTTGAGAGCTTAATCAACATTTCAGATTTGCTCACCTTCTTTGTGTCATGTATTTGATTTTCATACAAGTGAATCACCTCCCGAGCTTTAGTCGAACCCCCGCAGGTCGAGGCAAGGTCCAGCCTTGGTGACAGGAGCCTTTGTCTACTGAGTCAATTTGCAGACACACTTTCTCCTTTCCTGTATAGTCAAAGACTCAAATCCAGGGAATGGTGCTGCCCATCATAGGCTCGGTCTTTCTACATCAATTAGTAGAATCAAGACAATCCCCCATAGACATGCTCTTAAGAACCTGATCTATGCAATCCCTCATGAAGTCTTTTGTCTCAGGTAATTCTAGGTTGGGTCAAGTTGACAATTAAAACTATGTATATCATATGTACAAATATTACATGTTAAATTAAAAAGGGGACCATAAATAGAAATTAATAATGAGATAACTTGGCTGGATAAACAGCTCAGCTGGTAATGTAGTTGCTTCACAAGCACCCGAATTTGATCACCCTAGCCCACAAATAAAAAAAAAAAAAAAAGCTGGATGTGGTAAGTGATCATTTGTGACCCCAGAACTCAGAGAGAGAGAGAGAGAGAGACAAGGATCCCTGCTGCTTCCTGGCTGTTCTAGCAACTTGGAGAGGAATGGGAGATTTCATTAAGGAGCTTACAGTTATGAAGGGAAGTCATGGCAGAAACTCAAGGCAGGAACCTGGAGGCAGGAACTGAAGCAGATGCCATGGAGGGGCGCTGTTTATTGGTTTGCTTTCCATAGCCCATTCACCCTGCTTTCTTTAGATTCCAGGGACCTCAGCCCAAGAGTGATGCCACCCACATTGGGCTTGCTGGGCTCTCACTCATTAACCAATCAAGAAAATAGCCTAATGATTTGCACACAAGCCAATTTGGTGGAGGCATTTCTTTCAATTGAGGTTTTCTCTTCCCAGATGAGGGTGAGTCCCAGGCTTATGAGAGACTTTACCTCAAGAAAGCAAGGAAGACAGCACCTTAGAGACAACATGCAAGGTTGTCCTTTGACTTTCACATGTACACACATGTATAAATACAGCCATACACACATGCGCCAACATACACATGAACACACACACAGTTAATTAATATGGGTTTTTTTCAGTAAAGTGTTCAGAGCACCTGTTTATATTCATCTAGACACTAAGGGTACAGATGAAATGATGAATCCAGTGCTCAGGAAATATTTGAAAGAAACAAACTCAAGTCTTTGATTAGAAAGAGCATTGGTGAGCCTTCTCAAGTGTTGATTTAAAAGCAGCCTTGGAGCCAGGCATGGTGACTGATGTCTATAATCTCAGCACCTGGGACGCAGAGCAGGGGCCAGTCTGTGATGTGAGGTCAGCCTGGTCTACATAGCAAGTCCCAGGCTGGCTAGGACTCCCTGTATTGAGAATTTGTTTGTTTTTAATGTTGTGAATATGTTTTTGTTTTAATCCGAGCTGTGGGATACGGGGCTGCTTCAGGTTGTCCACAACAACTGACCTCATGAGTTTGCCAGCTGCAGATAGCTTATGTTTGGTACTCTGGGGACTCTTCGGAAAGTACATAAACACCAGAGCCCTGAGAGAGGCCAGATTGTCTATGAAGAGGTGGCAGCTACTCCCCCCTGCTATCGCTGCTTTTGCTGGTTGCTGATTGGTTTTGCTATTTGCTGGATGGCTGCTTGCTGGTTGGAGATATCCTGACCAGGAAGATGGGGCTTGCTCCTAGGAACCAATTAACAGGAAGTAGTCTGAAGAGATCTACACCTCCTTTCGTCTCTACCCTTCTTTCTCTTCTACCTAGTGTTGGGGGATGGGAGGTTGGAAGGAACAGAGGAGGTGTAGGGAGGTAGGAGAAAGAACCCAGTAAATTAGCCAAAAATAAAAATAAAAATAAAAAAAACAGTTACAACACCCCCTTAGCGAGATCTGGTGGAGGCATTTCTTCCCATTGTAGCAGGAGAGTACCAGGAAGCTTAAGAGCATCCCTCTCCTGTAGTATGCAGAACGGAAAAAAACAAACAAACAAACAAAAAACTCAAGAGAGATCCTGCCTCAACAAGGTAGAAAGAGAAAAACCAATTCCCAAAAGCTGTGTTTTCACCTCCACACTTGCACCATGGCACACACACACACACACACACACACACACACACACACACACACACACACGTGCACATAAGCAATCTGCTCTACAGAGCTAGCTCCAGGACAGCCAAGGCTACACAAAGAAACCTTGTCTTGGCAAACAAAACAAACAAATGAAAAAGTCAATTTAAAAATGGTAAATTGAAAAGAAGCGGACTTAGCTGGAGGCCAGGGCTGGTGCGGTTAGCCTTGCTTAGCTAGTGTGTTGGGACGGCTTAGTTCTTTCATATAAGACTTTCCTTTCTCACGTGGATTAACTCAGCTTTAAGCCTAACCAGACAGACAGTAGAGTTTATTGCATGAATAACAGGGATTTCTTTAACTCTCTCACACAAAAGGCTACAATGAGTCAGGCTTTCAAAATTGCCTGAAGATTGGAGTATGTCATTAACAGTCATAATGGTTTGTTCTGAAACTTACACAGTACATTGGGTAAAGAACATTCTGTGGGCCAGTGTGATGGCTCAAAGGACAAAGGTGTTTGCTGGAAACCCTGATGACCTGAGCTTGATCCCCAGGAACTATGTGTTGGATGGAGAAAACTGACTCCTACAAATTTTACACACACACACACACACACACACACACACACACACACACAAACACACACACACATCATGGCATGAGCTTGCTCACACACACGTGCACGTGCACACACATAAAGTAAATACATGTAAAATAAAATAATATAACTTGCGTAAATCATATCTATGTTATGTTTACATAATAGACCATAAGACACTAAAAAAATCTTATAGAAGCTTAGTTTATACAGAGGTAAATACAGCACAGGCTGAAGTTAATCAGAGGAAGCAGGCCCCAAGGGAGACAGGTTTGTCAGAGGCCCCAGGAGGTAAGATAAATGAAATGCCTTTTGTAAAAGTTTACTTAGGCTGAGACTCCTGGCATGCAGCTAGCTAGAGCCAACTAGTTTCCTTAGCAAAAATAAGGGGAAGGGTGCTGGAGTGGGGGCGGGAGGGTGCACTAGAGATACAACCGCATGATGGGGCACATGCAAGGCACGCAGGAGGCACCATGTTGGAGACCCAGCTCTGCAGAGAAGTAAATTGAGATCAAAGCAGTGAGGATCTGAGGCTGAGACTGAGCTGTGCTTGCCTGGCACGCAGGAAGGCCGAGGTGCTACGGCAGCTGGATGTGAGTTTGAAGGCAGCCTTGGCTACCAGGGTTGCTGTCTCAAAAGAAGAAAAGAAAGGAAGAAAGTGGGGTTGGGGGAGAAAGGGAAAAGAAACAGAAGAATGTAGGTAGATTTAAAATAACTAGATGAAGAGAAGGAATTTTATAAAAACCCAGGCCTTCTTCATTTCTGCTTTTCTTCCCCTCAAAAATCCACTCTCTTTTTTAAAGTGTGTGTGTGTGTCTGTCTGTCTGTCTGTCTCTGTGTCTGTCCCTCTCTGTCTCTTTGTCTTTCTCTCTCTCTGTCTCTCTGTCTCTGACTCTCTCTGTCTCCCTCTGTCTCTCTGTCTCTCTGTGTGTGTGTCTCTCTCTGTCTCTGTGTGTGGTGTGTGTGTGTGTGTGTGTGTGTGCATGTACTTTTCTTTCTTTTTTTTGACATGAGGGCCTGAGTTTAAAAAACAAAAACAAAAAGCAAAAACAAAAAAAACTGCCCCAGAACCCATTAAAAAGAAAGCTATAGGCTGAGCTCTAGAACACTAAGGAACCCTATCTCAAACAAAATAAGCCCCTAATAAACCAACAAAAACACAAAACAAGGTGGACTGTGCCCACACACAAATGCACATGCATGTGTCCCTGTATACACAGAGTGCACAAATCCTGTTCCAACCATGCACCTAGGTAAATCAATGGAGCGAGAGTATCAATAAAGATGAGTTTCTGGTCTATGAACTCTGATGTTGTACCCTTGGGGTGAAGATGATCTCTGTGGCCGTACCTGGATCCTCAGTGTCACCAAGTCTCTCAGTAGCATATGCACCATATTAATCCAATTTGATATGTTGAGCCTTAACTAATACCGTGGCACAGCTCAGGCTCAGCTGAGAAGAAAGCCTAGGCTGAGGAATTGCCTAGAACAAATTGGCCCATGGCATGTCCGTGGATGGTTGTCTTGATTCTTAACTGATGCAGGAGGGCCTAGCCCACTGTAGGTGGCACCATCCCTAGGCAGAAGGTCCTCAGGAATATGAACATCCAGCTAAGGACGTGCCTGTGAGTGAGCAAGCCAAGGAGCGTCACTCCTACATGGTCCTACCGCCCTTCATTGGTTGTGAGTGAGCTTCCTGGTTAGAGGTGATACTGCCTGGAGTAGCAAGTGAGACTGCCTTGAATGAGTTCTCTCAACGGTGGCCTGTGATCTGGAAGTGTGAGCTAAAAGTGAACTCTTTACTCTCCTAAGCTGCTTTTGTTCATGATGTTTTCTCACAGCCAAAGAGTTGAAACTAGGACTGATTTGTTTACGGGAGGTTTATAACATGATACCCGTCACAAGCATTTCCAATTGTGGTGACTGCCTCTAAAAGTGCACAGCCCCTGATAATTACTATATTTGTACGGGTACAGAAATTGTTCAGCATAATTTCACTGCTAGGCTGCCTAATTTAATGGCAACTTGGCACAGGTGAGAGTCATCAGAAAGGAGGAAACCCCAAAGCCTCCATAAGATCAGGCTGCAAGCAAGCCTGTAGGGGATTTTCTCAATTAGTGAATGATGTGGGAGCGCGTAGGCCATTGTGGGGTGGGTCCACCCCTGTCTGGTAGTCCTGGGTTCCACCCAGGGGCAAGCCAGTCAGCAGCATCCTCCATGGCTTCTGCATCTGCTCCTGCCTCCAGGTTCCTGCCCTGTGCAAATTCCTCTTCTGACTTCCTTTGATGATGAACAGTGATGTGGTAGTGTAAGCCAAATAAAGCTCTTCCTTCCCAAGTCGCTTTGGTCATGGTATTTCATCAGGAAAAAAAAATGCTAACTGAGACAGCTATTTTATAACATATTTTCTAAATCCCTGTTTTGCTGAGTTAAATTCATCAATATTAAATCATGCTTCAAGCCTGGTGATGGAGCTGGGTGGGATACATCATTCAGAGTCAGGTAAAACGAAATACACAGAAATTTGGTGCATGAGCAATCCTGGCTCTGACAACCTTGGAGAAGTGCTTTGCCTCTAGCATCACAGGGTGCACAAGAGACTCCTGACACTGGTGATGATGGGTTATGTGCCATAGGATTTAACCCTTAGCTGACTCCCTAACCTGTGCCAGTGTCTTTAGCTCCCCAATTCCCCACACCTGAGAATCTGAGTGTCCTTGCTGTCACTCATGATAAACTCACATCTACCTTTCTGCTTTCGTTCCTCTCTTCCCCAACCTCCTCATCCCTAGCAATCATGAAAATAAGGTATTTTATTGAATATGATCAAGCCTGGGATTTTTGTAGCTGCTTCAAATCTTTCAATCGTCATTGAATAATAAGCATATTCGTTACAACAGCAAGTCATTAGAACCAATGCTGAGATACCGATTCTTCATGACAGAAACGGATACACACTTTCAAGATTTATCCTTTAAAATACCATTTATTCAGGTGGACGGTGGTGGCACACACCTTTAATCCCAGCACTCAGGAGGCAGAGGCAGGTGGATCTCTGAGTTCAAGGTCAGCCTGGTCTACAAAGCAAGTCCAGGACAGCCAGGGCTGTTACACAGAGAAACCCTGTCTTGGAAAAAAAATTATTCATTTGTTTATTTATTGTGTGGGGCAGGGGGAGCAGGGTGCCATGGAGTGCACGTGAAGGCTAAAGGACAACTTAGAAGAGTCAGCTGGTTCTCTCCTTCCACCCTGTGGGTCCCTGGGATTGAACTCAGGTCATCAAGCACTTTTCCCCCCAGAACTCTCTTGACAGCAGCAAGATTTATCTTGCAAGGCTTCCTTGTGATATACTCTCTTTCTCCAGACTTAGTTCTATTTTTCAATTACATCCATGGTTGTGTCTGTGTGGTCATGTGTGCACATGGAGCTTATGTGACTGCAGGTGCCCATGGAAGGCAGAACAAGGCGTCAGATCCCCCTGAAAGCTTAGAGCTCCAGGTGGGTATGAGCTGCCTGGGATGGGTGCTAGAAACTGAGCCGGGTCCTTTGCGAGAGCAACATGTTGTACTCTTAAGCCTTGAGCCATCTCTCCTCATCATTTTGGGGGCATTCTTGTCACTTTGCAGTGACGGAATGAGATACTGGTTGTACAGGTGTTTTGTGCCCCGTGCCATTTCAATAACTCATATTCTCCTAAACAATGGAAAATAACAATCCTAACAACCCTTTGTCATGTCTGCTGAGATGTGTCTACCAAGAATTAGGGCTGAGATCTGTGTACAAAGCTGCTTTCAGTGGCGTGTGCTTGTCACCCCAGCAACACTGCTTACATGGATGTCATGGGTGTTACATTGAATAAAAACGCTAGGGCCTCAGACTCCTCATGGAGTGAGCCAACAGGTTAAGCAGGATGATGATCAGCTCAAAGGCTGACTGATTGGGCTGTAAAGAAACCTCAGGGAAACTGGGGGGCATCCAGTTAGAAGCATCCAGTCTTTGTATAATATGCCCAGCTCCATAAAAATCTCAAGAGGGCCCCTTAGGACACTTGTATTTGGTGGACACGATGATGATGCCTATAAGCCCAGCACCCAGAGGCGGAGTCAAGAAAGTGGCAAGTTCCAGGCTGCACACTGAGACCCTGTTTCAAAAACAAGGAAACAAAACCCTATAGGGTAGTGAATGCCCACAGCCTCAGCACTTGGCTAGGTGGAGGAGGGAATTCAGGGGCAGCCTCAGCTACATAGCAGGCGTCAGGGTCAGTCTGGGACAGACCTTGGCTTGAACACCCAAAACACAAACATTAAAAAAAAAAGGTATATATTTTACCACGTGTCCATCATCCTTTAGTGAGACTCAAAATCACACACAAATTTGAAACCTAAGAAATTAAGTTCTTTGTGTAGACAACAAAATAGAACCAAATTTAGCCTTGGGCCCCTGAGGAAACACATTGTGTTGGTACAACACCCCTAGCCACCAACTGTACAAATGAAACTCTGTTTCATCTCCCCAGTTGACAGCTGACAGGCACATGGAAGTGACCTCTGCCATCTGTCTCAAACACCTTAGAGACAGCTGAGCCTGAAACCCTGGAAGGAATATGTTGTTGGGTTTTTTGTGGTTTTTGTTTGTTTGTTTGTTTGTTTTTTCATTTTGCTTCAGACACATTCTCAGAAGGTGATGAGGCTCTTTCTTCTCAAATCAGCTCTGCTCCTTCCCCTCCTGTCTTCCTCCCAACACCTCAGGGGAAAGTGTGCATTGGTCAGACATGAATCATGGCTGTCATGGGATGCCGCTTTAGTTCAGCTTGTCATTAGGCTGATCTGCTGTTGTTTTGTGATGGAGCCTCCTCGTGTAGCTCAGGCTGCCCTCTTATTCACAGACATCCTCCTGCCTCACCTTTCAGAGAGGAGAGCTAGGGTTACAGGCATGTGCCACCATGTCTGCTAGAATTCTTACACTGAAGAGACATGGGAACTGCGGCCTGAGGATGTCACTCTGTGAATACATTGTTTGCCTTTGCAAGCATGAAGGCCTGGGCTCAAGGCCAACCACTGCACAAAACTAGGCGTGGTAGTACACTCCTGTAATCCCAGGATTCCTAAAGTAGAGGCAGGAGGATCAGGGGGTTCAAAGCCATTTATACTGAGTTCAAGGCCAACTTCAGCATGACACCTTGTTTTTTAAAAAAAAAAAAAATCATATTTAGGCCAGCTAGCTATTTTGTTTCTTTAAAAAAAAAAAGTCACCGGTATTAAAAAATGATAATAATTGAAATTATTTTTTTGTGTGTGTGTGAAAGATAACCCAGAGGCTTCAGGTTGGGGATGTAGCCCAGCTGGTAGAGGGCCCTACCTAAAATACACAAAGCCTGTGTTCTATTTCCACCACTACAAAAGCTAGGCATGATGGTGCATGATTGTAACCAGGACGGGGAGGCAGGAGGGTTAGAAGTTCAAGGTTGTCACAGTTACACAACAAGTTTGAAGCTAGTCTGTGTTACATGAGACCCTACAGCAAAAACAAACAAACAAACAAAATGGAGAGACTTAATGGCTACCAGTCTTAGAAAGCATAAAGCAAAACCATCCGGTATATGAGAAGGGACTGGAATTCCCTGGGGAAAGAGCGTTTGGTCTGAGCAGCCACGGGCAGTTAGTGGTCACTGGGGAGGGGGAGTCATAATGCTCAGTGGCCTAAGAAATAACCCTCGCCCACTTCATGCAGACACCCATGATTGAACACAGTGGCACCCAGAAAGGGGAAGAAGAAAGATTTCTATGGGAGGGGGAAAGAGATAGGAGGAGAAAAGGGAGAGGAATGGGGTTAAAATGCATTCCAGAAGTAGCTAAAAGTATGAATGGATAAATAAGGAAGGAAAAATAGAGCATGTGACTCTGGCAGAGTGGAAGTTGGAGGGTGGCAGTAGCCCCCAGTGACCTCAGGGTCAGAGGAGGAAAGCGTCAGATAGGTGGTGAGTCCCTGGAAGGCCTGCTCATGAGGCTGTCAGCTGACACCGAATCAGAGGGGAAGCTGTGGCTGAGGGGCTGGCACATCTGGGTGCACAGGCAGGCCTCCAACATGAAGTCACCATGGGTCTGAGTGGAGCTGTCTCCACAGCTGTGGCCGGTTTATGGCAAGCGCTGAGCCTTCTAGGCTGCAGTATGTGGCCCATTCTTTACAATGTGGCTCTTGTCCTCCAAAGCAAGCATCATCCTGCTTCAGGCCATGTCCTGGAAATCAGAGGCCTGGCCTATCAGTTTTCTTCATTTCCTGCAGCCCGGAGCCACCGCCCTGTCTCAACAGCAGCTTTAAGAACTATGCCTTCAGTTCGAGAGCAAAGAAGATGCCACAAGAAACGAGCTGTTACACAGTGTAACCAGTCCGGCTGGTCACTTTTTCCACCACCACAATGGCCCTGAATAGCACCAGGCCACTTCTCCTCTGAGAAGCTTCGGCGCATCAACAGAAGGCTTTTCCCGAATGGTTCTCTATCATGGAAAACCAATTATTTCTCCCTGTCTTTTGTGTCCCTCAGGAGCATTCAGTCAAACCAGGACGAGAGGATATAAAAATTGATAAAAAGCCTTTAATTATGTTTCTTCGTCTCGGTTCTCTAAGGAAGCATGGTATATTTGACTTTTAAATTTAATGGGCTGCTCAGGGTATTTGAACTACTGTCCGTGTTTGAGAAAATAAAACAAAGGCTTGAAATGTTTGGGGCCTGAGCAAAGAGGGCTTTGCAGAAGGAACGGCTTGGAACTGAGCAGCAAACATACACTATGCTGAGAGTTCAAAGTCAGCCTGGGCTTCACAGTGAGTTCCAGGCCAGGCTAGGCTCAACAAAACAGAACAAACAGGTTGGAAAAGAGTCTCGGAAGTGCTCCCTGTGCACACATGACAGTTGAGATCCCTGGACCCCAAGTAAAAAGATTCCCCAACCCCAGTGCCAAGCAGGCAGAGACAGGGGGACCACAGGGCTCACTGGCCAGCCAGTCTAGCCAGCTTGGAGAGCTCCAGGGTCAAAGAGAGACCTTCTCCTAAAGATAAGGTAGAGAAATTTGATTTGACAATAACAGACCCCATAGGCTCATATATTTGAATGTTTAGTGATCAGGGAATGTTACATTAAAAGTGTATTGGTTCAGTCTAAGATTGCTAATAAAAGACACAGAGTCTAACATGTAGTTCAAGGCTGTCAGCACAACTCTGGGCAGAATCTAAACTAATACAAATTTTCTCCTAAACTATGGTAAACAAGCTACTCTAAACTGATATATAACACATATACCCCAAGCATTTGCCACTAAGATGTTCCTCTGGCTAGTCTCCCCTTCGTCCTCCTATCAGTCCACCATATCTCCCCTCCCAACTGACAATCCTCCTTGCTCTCTTCCAGGAGGTCCCGCCTTCCACTCCCTGTCCTTCTGCCCAACTGATTAGCTAAACAGTGCTTTATTGACAGTTGTTACATCCACTCAGCAGTCCTCCACAAGGGCGTGGCACTATTTGAGAAGGGTTAGGAGGTGTGGCCTTGTTGGCGGTAGTGTGTCACTGGGGGTGGGCTTTGAGGTTTCAAAAGCCCATGCCAAGCTCACTCACACTCACTCTATCTATCTGTCTGTCTGTCTGTCTGTCTGTCTATCTATCTATCTATCCATCCATCTATCAGGCTCATTCACACTCACTCACTCTATCTTTCTCTTCCTCTATTTCTCTCTTGGCCTGTGGATCAGGATGTGCTCTTAGCAACTTCTCCAGCACCCAGCCTGCCTGCCTCCATGTTCCCTGATACCATGCTTCCTGCCACGAGTCCCAGAAACTAAAAGCATTCCTTTATAAAGTTGCCTTGGTCGTGCTGTCTCTTCACAACACTAAAACAGTGACTAAGGCACGTGGCTTAGTAGGTAAAGGGTCTCGCCACCAAGTCTGAAGACCTGAGTTTGATCTCTGGGATCCATAGGATGGGAGGAGAAAACAGACTTCTGCAAGTTGCTCTCTGACCTACACACAAACATGCATGCACACACACACATGCATGCACACCCCCATGCAAACAGAATAAACAACTTTGAATAAAAATATGGTGGGGGGAAAGTGAGGAAGACACCAGACACCTTTCTTTGGTCTCTGTACTCCACGCACAGTTGTGAGAACAAACACACCACACACCACACACACACACACACACACACACACACACACACACGCACACACATGCACACACACACAAACACACCAACTAAAAAGAAAGAAAGTAGACCAAACTATTGTGTGATCTCTTCTCTCCTCATCTTAGAATTTCTTCTCTTCCTTTCTTCTTTCTGAGCACTAAGGAAATGTCTCCCGCCTGCCCGGCCCCTTTGATCTCTGCGGCTTCCTAAGCAACAGAAAAGATTGCCAGAGTGGAAATATGAAAGGCTGAAGAATTTCCTTGGTAGCTACAGTAAGAATCATCATTGCTTGAGGACCTTTCTCCTTGACACTCCATAGCATACTGGGTCCGGAATGAGGAGAGTGGGTAAAGGTAGTTCAACTGCAGGCAGAAGTTTTCTAGAATGTGTGAGGCCCAAGGTTCCAGCGGCAGCACCACAAAAGGGAAAACAGCAACAGAATTTGCCTTTTAAGTCTGCGAACAAAGTGCTTCCTTCTCCTTGCATCTAAAACATGCACATATCCCCAGAGAAAGAAAATATGATCTGAGCCTTCTCAGTGAGATCCACAGTGTTTATGGAACCAAGGATGCTTGGCCAGAGCTGTTAGGATGGGAACCAACCCTTGTGAGCACATCCGCCTTCGTATTTCTGTTCCACGTCTGCATTCCTAGTTCTGTTTCACCTTCCGGTGGCCTTAACACTCAAAGCACTTTTTCAGTACTTGAAGCACTTTGGGAGTGCTAGAGTTTCCATTCCTTTGTTAAGATTTTAGGTGTGTGTGTATGTGTGTGTGTGTGTGTGTGTGTGTGTGTGTGTGTGTGTGTGTGTTGTGCATGCATGTCACATAATGCTCATGTAACAATCAAAGCACAACTTGTGGGGGTCAGGTCTAGCCTTTAGCCATCAGGCTCTGTGACAAGCACTTTTACCAGCTGAGCCACCTCCCATGCCCACCTAGATGTTTTCAGCACCTGTACATATGCAAATGAGTACTATCTTCCTGGTTCTAAGGAGGTGCCTGGGTCCAGTGTAACCAAAGGCACAGTTTCAGAAGCTTCCCGTTAGACAGGGCACTGCTTGTCCCCAGGAAATGATGGACCCTGACAGACCAGGCCTCTGCATTCCGATCAAGGCCAGGCGCAGGACACCTGGGGAAGACAGGGACTACCTTGGGCTCATGGTTCAGATTCAAGTCTATAAATGTGTCACCAGTGTGTAGCATGTAACACTTAAAACTCTGTGGTCACATGGAAGTAAGTTGCGAACCTGTCCTGCACATTGCCGGGTCCTCACTCCCCCAAGTCTGTACCTGCTGGTAATACGGAAGTGTTGTAGCAAATGGGAAGAGTAGCCCATGTTCACCCCCCGACCCTGGAGAAGAGGGTCTTTAAGAGACAGAAAAACTGAAAGAACATTCTACACACGGTGTGGCGGTTTGAAAGAAAATGGCCCCCATAGGCCCATACAGAGTGGCACTATTAGGAGCTGAGGTCTTGATAAAGTAGGTGTGGCCTGATTAGTGAGACTGGTCACTTGGGGCAGGCATTGGGGTCTCAGATGCTTAAGCCACACTCAGTAGAATGTTTAGTTCCCTCTCCAGCACCACGTCTGCCTGCGCGTCACAATTCTTCCCACCATGATGATAAAGGGCCAAACCCTCTGAACTATAAGCCGGCCCCAGTTAAATGTCTTTCTTTATAAGAGTTACTGTGGTTGTGGTGCCTCTTCACAGCAAGAGAACCCTAAACAAGACACATGGCATTAACAGTGTTTGGGATGTATTGGTCACTCCAAAGTGGCTAAAAGATACAGTTTCTATGGGTAACCGATTCATGAATCAGAGATACATTCTTTAGTGAAATCTTAGCTTCTGCTTCCTGGCCTATAAATTGGAGAAGAAGACATCTAACATCGGTGAAAATAATGATGACTTGAAAACTGATGGAGGGCCTCTGAAGACTCCGCCCAGCAGGGGATCGAAATAGATGCTGAGACTCACGGCCAGACTTTGGGATGGAGCACAGGGAGCCTTATGGAAGAGTTGGGGGATAGAAGGATCTGAAGGGGACAGGTGCTCCACAAGGAGAGTAACAGAACCATCAAATCTGGGCCCAGGGGGTGCTGCAGAGACCGATGCACCAGCCAAGGACCATGCATGGAGAGGACATAGACCCCCAACTCAGATGAAGTCGATAGGTAGCACAGTCTCCATGTGAGTCCCATAAAATGGGGAGTAGGGGCTCCTTGATCACTTCCCCCTGGTGGGACAGCCTTGCCAGGCCACAGAGGAAGAGGATGAAGGCAATCCAGATGAAATTGGATAGGCTGGGGTCAGATGGTAGGGGAAGAGGGAGGGGAGGGGGCGGGGGGAGGAGGGAAGAGAGAGGAGAGAGGTAAGGTCGGACTGGGGAGAGATGAGCGTGCGAGCTACAGTTGGGATATAAAGTGAATAAATTAAAAATAAATACATTTTTTAAAAAGAAAAAAACTGCAAATCCCCACCAGTGTGACAGCCCCAAAATGTGGGAAACCACACAGATGCAGATGAAGACAGAATAAGTAGGCAGAGGTTCGGACTTCTTTTAAGACAGCCAAATTACTTGATTCCAAGGAGCCTCTGTCCTCCTAAGCTATTTCACTTCTGGCAATGTCTGTGGAAAGCTGACTGAGACTTGGAAATGGCATCTCTGGGTCAGCTTCCACTGTCTTCCTGAAGAGAGATGTCCTGGAGGGTTTCTGCCTGTGGTGGCCGCAAAGGACTCCAAATCTATTTTTCTTTCATGGAAGTGCATGCAGGTCCTAAAAGAAACAGAAGTGAAGTCCAGTGACTCCCCGGGAAGACAGGAATGAAGCCAGAGCTCTGGACTGTAAGGCACACCCTCTGGATTAGGTAATTTTCACACTGCCAAGACCAATTGCCCACGAGAGCAACTTAATGAAGGAATGGTTGATTCTGGCTCATGGCTCAGGTTATAGTCCACTATGGCAGAGAAGCATGGAGGCAGGAAGGTGGGGCAGCTGGTCATGTGGCGCCCAGGGTGAGAAGACTGGGAGGCAGGAAGGTGGGGCAGCCGGTGGGGAGGCAGAGAGCGATAAAACGCTGCTGCACAGTTCACGTTCTCCTTTCACACAGATCGGAGACGCAGCCTACGTCATGGTCATGGACATGCCGGAGAGGTCTCTTCCAACCTCAGTGAGCGAACTCAGTTTACAAATGCCTGCATGGACTGTCCCTGTCTCTCAGGTGTCTTAGACTCTAGCTTGTGTCCAGCTGACCTAAGTAGCCACAAGTGACTCTGGAGCCTGCCACGCTGACAACAATATCAACCCCATACTCTCTGTCCTGCATGTGTGTGCTATGTACTCAGAGATGGCACAGCAGGACAGAGGAAGGCCACTCCCAGGACTAGTGGAATTAGCCCGCTGCTAGCCACAGGCTTGGCAGGGGCTTCTCATCTGCCCCAAAGTCCTGGCAAGTTTCATGAGAAAACAAAGCAAAGCAAAAACAAAGAACGAAGCAAAATAGAAGAGAAAACAACATCAATTATTTTATGCTTTTACTTTGGAGCCCTGAACTTTTTCATTGCAGACCAAGAGGCAGCCCTGATCTTCTCTCAGACCTCTGTATCTCTCATTGCCAGAAGATGCTGCCTTAAGTGGGAATGCCTTAACTCCTTGATGAGTCCTTCCTGGAATTGTAGAGGTGACCTCCAATCACATTGTATTAACATGTGTCAGTGCTGAACCTGCAGTGAGCTAAGTGTTAACAGATTCTGGTATTGTCATTGCTATTGAGAAATCTCTTATCTCAGTGTTGTGTGAAAATTACTCCTCAGTTATCTCCGATTGGTTAATAAAGAGGCTGAAGAGCCTATGACTGAGCAGAGGAGACCTTAGGTGGGACTTCTGTTCCTAGTGGGGGGAAAGTGCTCCCATGGGGAGGGGGGCCAAGTAGGGGGGAGAAGGGGGAAAGGAGGAAGATCTCTGGGTCATGAAGATTTAGCCATGAGGCTAGGCCAGGAGGAGAAAGTCACCAGACCATGAGAAGAAGGTCTCCATTGGGTGGGGGAGGGGAGGGAGAGTTGCCATGGGGACAAGGATGGAAGGATGGAGTACATTTGGCCAGAGTGAGACTGTTAGGGTTCTGCTTTAGTCTGCCTACCTGTGATGTCATTGCCTACCTGCCTTGGGGGCATGGCCCTGCCCAGGGCTATATAAAAAGGCAGTCCTACTTGGCCTCACTTCCTCTTCTTCTTTCTACCCTCTCTTTCTCTCTTCCTCTGTCTCTATCTCTGTCTCTATCTGGGGTACCCATCCCCCCTTTCCTTCTCCCCCATGCTCATTTAATAAACCTCATATATTCTAATATCTGGCATCTGGTATCTTCTTATCACTTTCATGTTATTAAACATAAAATTGGTGCTGAAACCCGGGAATATCTGATGTCTTATCATCTTATCTTCTTATATTAAACAGAAGAGAGACTGGATGGCAAGCAGCATGGGACGCATGGCTGGGAAGTAGGCCAGGCTAGCATAGTCCAGTTAGAAGAGATCAATATCTGCCAGTCATTGGTACTTGAAGCTTATTGACAAAAGTAACAGGTCTCTGTTCCATTGTGTGGGAACAAGAGCAGACAGAAAAAAACCGCTCACTGCATTCCACATGGAAACGCCTCCGTGGACCGACCCACTCACCCAACGTAAGTCTCTCAGCTCATTACAGATCAATCAAGCTGGCACAATTAATAACCACCTCATCCCATAGGACTGTTGGAGGCTCCAACAAGAGTACATTCTTAGCAGACAGACAGAATTGGAAACGTTCAACAAGTCCTAACTTAATATGATGCCATCAACACGGAAGCCATTGTCTCCACCTCCAGCAGCAGCATGGGAGAGTCATAGTCTGTTCTGGAAGATCTGGCGGGGGGGAGCACGGGTTTCACTCACAGCTCCTATGTATTGGATAGTCTCACGTACACCTGTGTGCCATCAGTGCTCTCAGGCACTCCTCACATTTTTATATCAAATCCAGAATGTTCTCTTAGTGTCCAGCAGCATACATATAATCTCCCTTCGAATTACCCCAGAAACCGTGAAAAGTCATGGGGTTCTAAAACTTGACTTGTATTTCCTCTGAAGAGAATCCTTCTCCGCAGTTTCCACTCTAGCAAATGGTCGCACCATCCAGCTGAGAGACTCAGGGTCACCCTTGACTCCTCGGAACCCTTCATTCTCTCTGTCCCATCAGCAAGCCACCCAGGCCTGTTTATCTAACCTTCTGAACATCTCTTTATCTATCTGTAATCCCAGCCCTCAGGAGGCAGAGGCAAAGCGATCTAAGAGAGCCAATGCTCTTAGGGAGAATTCATTGCAAAACCCGAACATTGCAACCCCTTGATCTCTGTGCCCCAGGCACTACCCCCCTCTCTTCCCCTCCCTCTCTCCCTCACTCCCTCCTTGTCACCTTCCTAACTTACTTTTCTACCTCAGCTCTTTCCTCCATGAGAAAGCAAGGTGGACCTTGTTAAAATGAACACAGTGCTCAGGCTGAGAACTTCTGAATGGCTGTCTGCTGCTCGGAGGGTAAAACCCAAGTTCCCAAACTTGACTTTCAGAATGATCTGTACCTCTGGCTAGCCAGGCCCTGCCCAGGCACTCAGCTAGCATTCGACTTCCTGTGTCTTTGGGAGAAATCCCCAGCTGCTGCTCTCTGGTGCATCCCAGTCTTGCATAGGTATTATTCCTGGTACAAAAGTCAGCCCCCACTCTTTCTGTTTCCTTACCTCTCTTTACCCTTCTGTCTGCACCTACCCACCCACCCACACCCACACACACCTTCTTCTTGCCTTTCCTCTCGCCCTTTCCCAATTATCTTCAAGTCCTGGTTTCATTGTGAAGCTTTAAAGAAGTTTCTCTGTCTCCATCACCACAGCAGTCTGAAAGACTCAGTTCCTGAGGAAATACTAAGAGGTTGAAATAGCAACGTTAACTTCTTGGGGGTTTGGGCCAATGAGATGGCTCAACAGATAAAGGCACTTGCTGTCAAGCCTAAGCCAAAGGACCTGATTTCAATCCCTGTGACTCATATAGCAAAAGAAAGAAATGACTCCTGCTTCAGGTTGGACTCTCTCAAAGGACAGCTTGAGATGGGGATCTTTATATACATAATGCCCTAGTCAGCTTTCATTGTCACCTGGACATGGCCTACGGCCATCTGAGAGGGAAGCTGCAATTGGGGGATTACCTAGAGCAGACTGGCCTATTGATATGGGAGAGCCCAGCCCACTGTGGGTGGCTCCATCCCTAGGCTGGTGGGCCTAGGATGCATTAGAACAGTCTCAGAGATTTGGAAAGCCAACCCATACCTCTAAGTCCAGCCTACAGTGGAGAGAAGAAGCAAGGCTTTTCAATTCCAAACCTTACACTGCTCAGTCATGACTTCAAGAATGATCCTGGTGGGGACAGCGAGTGTCTTAGTTAGGCTCTTGTTGCCGCGATAAACACTGACTGACAACAGCTTGGGGAAGGAAACCCTTTCTTTTTGCCTTCTGCCTATCATGAAGGGAAGGAAGAGCAGAAACTCATGGCAGTAACTGAAGCAAAGACCATGGAGGAGTGCAGTTTACTGATTTGTTCCTCATGGCTTGTTCGTCCTGCTTCATTAGACCACCCAGAACCACCCGATCAGAGTGGCCACACCCACACTGAGCTGTCCTCCCCCATCAATCATTAATATCTATCTCTCTCTCCTCCTCCTCCTCCTCCTCCTCCTCCTCCTCCTCCTCGTCCTCCTTATCCTCTGTCTCTCTTTCTCTGTGTATGTGTCAGTCAGTCTCTCTGTCTGCCTATGGAAAACCTAAGAGTAATTCATATTTATGATGGTAGAAATTAAAAAAAAAAAGTGGGCACCTCTGGAGTATGTTTCTCTCTGGAAGGAATATCTTCATGGTGTTGAAACTGTACATTTTTACTGGGTAGAGCAAGAGATGACAATGGTTTTCAGTAAAGGAATTGCAGACTCGGCGGTGAGAGCCTATCAGCTTTAATCCATGACAAAAAAGTCGGAGCCAGCCTGGTAGACCTGGGTCCGGCCCGGGGATGCAGCTCAGTTGCTAGCTGCTTGTCTAGTATGTAGGATGCCAGGATGGTTCAGTCCTGACATCGTGTGGGGAGTGCATGCTTGTAACCCCAGCACAAGGGATGTGGAGGCAGGAGGATGAGAAGCACAAGGTCATCCTTGGCTTAAAAAGGAGTCCAAGACCAGCCAAAGATAGACCAGAGTCTGAGTCAAAAATCAAGCAGGATGGGAGAGAAGGGGCCAAGGGGAGGGACTGGCAATAGTTGGGAGACGTGAACCATAATCCAAATATATTTTAAGGAAAAAAAAACCAACAAACTGTTTTCAATTAAAAACAAAATAAAACAACAAAACAAAACAAAACAACAACAAAAAAAAGCAAGGCCAGGTGTGATGGCACACGCCTTAATCCCAGCTCCCAAGCGCATCGCTGTGAGTTCGAGGCCAGCCTGGTCTACAAAGCAAGTCCAGGACAGCCAAGGGTAACACAGAGAGACCCTGTCTCGAAAAACTAAAATAAATAAATAAATAAATAAATAAATAAATCAAGAGAAAAATACCCAGAGGCAAGAAGGGGAGGATGAAAAGACCCTCCTCCTCCCAACAGCTTGCAGGGGATTTAACACAGTTTGGGTGTCCCCTTAGCCCAATGTGACAGTTCCCGTCTCTTACATCACTGCACTGGAGTGGGCCTCAGAGGACCCTGCTTCCTCTCCCACCCGAGCTCTTTCCCATTGTCATTGGTTCTGGGGCTTCCTGACTTCACTGGTGCCGCCATGCACCCTGCTGGCTTCCCTTAAACCAAAGTGACTCCTTTTCAGTTGCCTTCACAGTCCTTTCAGGGAATTGTCCTGAAATATTTTATTGCAGTGTGCCACCTGCTTCCTGCAGGAACTTTGAACAACATTGCCAACTTTGTAATATGAAGATGCTGTTTACTTCATTACAGAGGCCACTTTAGTCTTGCGGTGTGTGTGGGGGGGTTAGCTGACAACCCCAGTCACCAGGTCTCCCCATTTTATTTTTTCATGGCTGATCAAAGACTTCATGTTTAACAGCACAGCCTGAGTTGCCCAGAATGGACCAGGATGCTGACAATCTCCTCCACCTCCTGTTGTGTGGACAGTAAAAGCAATGCCAACACATCAAACAAGGGTAGGAAAATCTAGACCTTTCTTTTGTTTCTGATTTGCTTGTTTGTTCTTGAGATAGAGATTTACCACGTAGCCCTGGCTGCCCTGAAACTTGCTATGTCGACCAAACTATGCCAGAATTTACAGAAATCCTCCTGAGTACTAGGATTAAAGGTGTCTGTCATCACACTTGCCTATTTTTTGTTTTGTTTTGTTTTTCAAATAACCATGTTGAGGCTCAAAAATATTCACACATTTATCAAGTGAAAACCATTCTCTCTCTCTACCTCATTGGTATCTTAAGTACATGCTTGGTCTGCTCATTGGCAATTCCAAACTTTTTCAAACATATGGATCAAGTTCTGTAGTGTGAAATCAAGGCTACAAAACTAGGCAGTAGATTGTGAGATAGAGGGGTGAGATGGGGTGGGACTAAGGTCACATGACATGCGAGTAGAAAAAAGCTAGGGGAGGAAAAGGCAAGAGGGGGGAAAGATGGAGGGAAAAGGCAACACAAACAAATTTTGATTGAAATATGAGACCTCATTATTTGCAAGCTATTAAAAAATAATAGAAAGAAAGTATTTTAAATGAGGAGCCATGTGCCTTTAACCAGGAGGATGGCAAGTTTAAGCAAGTTTAGCCTGGGCTAAGTAGCAGGTTCCTGTCTCAAAAAATAAAAAAATAAAAAAATAATAAATAAATAAAAATGAGGGTTCGGGTGGGGGATGGGAGGGGTGGGGACAACACACTGAGTTTGAGTTTACTTATTGGCCTGGCCTCTCTGATTGTGCCTCGATGGGCTTGTAGATTTGCATTGATCATTGCATGAAAAATTATACGAACAAGTCAAATAATAGTAATCCCATGTGGAAATGAAGCACTTACTTATTTTACCTATGTTGTGTATCCACTTAGTTCTGTCCCCTAAACAAGCACACACATACACTCTCACAAGCACACACACTAGAGCACACATCACCAAGTGCAAGCTGTGATTTGGCTGTTGTCTTCATAGCTTGTGGAAGGCTCCTCATTTGCATATCCTAGCCACGCCCACACCCTCCACACCAGGCTGATGGCTCTCTGGTGATTCTCACTCTGCCTCTTCCCAGGCTGCCTCTCTTTTCCCTAAGGGCCTTTCTGGGAATACTCCACACTGGTCCCCAGCCATCTACACTGCCTCTTTGCACCCAACAGTCTATGAGGACTAAGGGCACTTCTCTTTCATCTTGCATCTCTTTGGTTTGGTTAATTTAATTATTTCAAGTTCTTTGCAACAGATTCACTTTGGAGGAGCCATGCCTCAAAAATATGTCAACCTGTCAGGAAGCTCTTTGCACTCTTCTGTCTTCCCTGTCAGCAGAGACATGTAGCTCAGCTCCAGGTGCCTCCAGTGGAAAATATCTTCTGGGTTTTTCCAAGCCTGGGTATATCACCCATCTCAGATCTTTCTCCTTCTCACTAAAATTGCTTCTTTCTTTATAGTTTTTGTAGCAAATTTTTCAACCCAGCTCTCTGGCATTTATTTGACGAGATAGTCTAGTATTTCTGAGCGTGTGTGCAGAAATGGCTTATAACAGTGTAGACAAGCAATCCCAGTAACTATAATTAATTTCATTTTTATAACACACACGACGATTTGCATATCTAACCAGTAATTTCATGGCTATTATTACTTAGGAAGACAGCAAAATTAGAAAAATGAGTTGGTTTAAATGAGTTGGTTTAATTTAAAAGTTCCTCTGGAGAACCTTGACCCATCCTTGCAGTCTCAGCACTTAGAGGGCGATGGCGGGAGAATTGCCACGAGTGTGAGGTAATCTTGTCTCAAAAAAATATTAATAATGTTAGATAAGAGTGGGGGTGGGGCGGTGGGATGGCTTGGAGTTTAAGAGTACTTACTGCTCTTGCATAGGTCGGATGTTCAGCACCTAACACCCACGCAGCCACTCACAATTGCCCGAAGCTCCAACTACAGGGGATCCGATGCCTTTTCTGACCTCTGGGAAATCTGGGTTTCTTTTGACCTTTAGGATTCTGATGCTCTGTTCTGGCCTCTGTGGGTTACCACACAGGTGTTGCACATAAACTCTTGCAAGTTCACACTCACACGTATACATAAGAATTTTTTAAAAGAATATAAGTGACACATATAGCTCACTGCCAGGCAGTGGTGGTGGCCCATGCCTTTAATCCCAGCGCTCAGGAGGTAGAGGCAGGCGGATTTCTATAAGTTCAAGGCCAGCCTGGTCTACAGAGTGAGCACTAATACAACCAAGGCTACACAGAAAAATTCTGCCTTGGAAAAACAAAAATCAAAGCCAACAACGTATAACACACACACACACACACACACACACACACACACACACACACACACACCAAACCAACCAACCAAATGTATCTTAAATGAATGTAAAGCTTCAAATGCCATTGCTCACTCTGTGTCAGCCTGGCCAGGTCATTGTGCCATGTCAAGGTTCTTCAGAGGGACAGACTCACCAGAATGAATGTCACGAAGTCATGTATTCAGTGTCTTACACAATAGGACCTGGGTCCAGCAGTGGCTGCCTCAAGCTCAAGAAGCTGAGAACCCGGTAGCCGCTTGGTTGGCATGTTTGGAAGTGTTGGGAATCTCAATTTGGTGCCAAAGGCCTGGAAGGTTGTTGGACAGCTAGTGAGCTTTAGCTGCCACTGGAAGGCTAAAGAATTGGGGTTCTGATCTGGTGCAGGTTGGCAGTGGCAGCCACAGCAGTGCAGATGTCATCCCTGAGGAGTGAAGACAGGAAGGCTGCTCCTCTTTGTCTTCATGGCACTTTGTATCTGCCCCACCAGGAAGTGCCACCACCCACACTTGAGGAGGGTCCTCTCTCAGCTTAGCTCTCCTGGACATGCCCAAACACGCATGCCCAGAGGCATGTCCTTACTCGAGTCTAAAGGCAAACAAGTCGGCAATCGAGATATCACCACCAGCCAACCATACTGGAAGAGCTACTGTGAAGGGCTTTTGAAGCTCCAGCTAACACATCGGTTGGCTCTGAGCACAGGAGATATTCTTCTCCCATTTGGTTATATCTGGCTTGATCAATGTAAAGATCTTAACGATAGAAGTGATGTTTCCTTGACAAGGAGAACATTCTTCCTACAGACTACAGCAATAGTTTCTGCTTTTGAGTTCCCAAATGTCTCTTCCTGATGGCCTGTGGTATGTCCTGCAAGCTTGCACAAGCCAGGTCCCATATACACAGATTGATGGAGCTATAGAGCTATAGAGATACATACATACATACATACATACATACATACATACATACATACATAGAAAAATAGATGATAAAAACGATGTGAACAAATGATAGATGATATAGGTAGAAAAATGATAGATGAAATAAATACTAGATTATATATAGATAGATAATATAGATAACATATGATACATGAGATAGATAGAAGATATATTGATATATAATAGATGATATAGATAATAAATGATAAATGAAATATAAGATTAATGGGTAGACAGTAGACGATAGAGATAAGTAAACATGGCAGGTGTTACAGATAGAATAACAGATTATAGATGACGGAGGAGAGACAGATAGTGTGGCAGTCTGAATGAGAACGGCCCCCACAATAGAACAGTGTTAAATAAGAATATAAGTGGAGGCTCAGATATTTAGATGCTTGGTGCCCAGCTGGTGGAACTGTTTGCGAAGGACTAGAAGCTGCAGCCTTGGAGGAAGTCTGTCCCTGGGGCTGGGCTGTGAGGCTTCAAAAGGCCCACACCATTCCCAGTTAGCATTCCCTGTCTCCTACTTACAGATAAAGCCGTAAGTTCTCAGCTACTGCTCCAACACCATAGCTGCCTGCCTGTTGCCATGCGCGCCACCCTGATGGTCATGGACTCACCTTCTGAAACTGTGAGGCCCTAATAAAATCTTTCTTCTATAAGTTGTTTTGGTCATAGCATTTTGTCATGGAAAAAAAAAAGATAGACAGCTAGGCAGACAGACAAATAAAATCACTGATTGTGTTTTTCTGATGTAACTTTGAATGCTTTATCAAATGAAAGACAAGACACTTGTTTGAGGTTTTCAAGGAGTGAAAACGCCAACCCTGATGTTCAGGAAGCGATGCTGAAGTCACAACTTGACTTTAGAGTTTGATAGTCCTAAGGGATAAAATTGAGATGGCAGTGTTCACCTTGTTCTGCCCTTGCGTTTCCTGGTTCCCTGTGTGTCTCTATTTGCGTTAGCTGGTGGCTGTGTTCCCTGCCAGCAGTAGTCAGCTGTGATAGCAACAGTAATTTATTTCAGCTGACACAGGCAGCCTGACTCAGTGAAAGAGTGTTGCTCCTACTGCTATCTGTATGTGTTGTCAAACGAGAGGTGCTGCTTAAAATCCTGGGCTTCGAAAGTGCTCCATCTCCACAAAGCTTTCGCCTAGGATTGGATTTACTAGAATTCCCTACCCATCCCAGTTCTGATAAGACTGTGTGTGTGTGTGTGTGTGTGTGTGTGTGTGTGTGTGTGTGTGTGTGTATGTGTGTGTTGTGTGTGTGTGTGTGTGTGTGTGTGTGTGTGTGTGTGTGCATGTTTGTGTGCCAAGGAGCTGAAATCAAACCTTAGATTCAACAGAAGCACAAGGTAACGCTGCACAGGAGGCCTTAGCTGGCTCACTGCGGAACTTTTATTTGCATGGCTCAATCTTACACACGGAGTTCAAAACAGGAACAGAGGAACCATGCTGATCATACGGAATATTTCCTATCACTATGCCCAGATGTGCGCAGGACTCAGAAGTGCCTGGATGGGGTTGTTTGCATAATGCCCTCAAAAACACTAAACTACATTGCTAAGGAGGGGAGAGGAAACATCTTGCCCACTGCATTCCTTGGACGGGTGGAGACATTCCTCCCAGGGGGGTAAACACATTTCTGTGAGAGTCCAGTTCACACACTTGGGTGGTGTAGAAAATTGTTGTGTGCTTGCTATATGCTTGTGCGTGTGGAGCTGCAGGGCAGAGCACATGAGTTTTTCCGTGTCCTTTGCATGATTCTTCAATGCATTCATTTTTTGTAGGGTTTGACAGATGAGTCTTGTTTTATTTCTTTTTAAATTCAGGGCTGCTCTAGCATGTTTCATTTGTGAAATCTCTAGTATAGTTAATGACCCCCAAAGTTTAGCATCCACTAAACTAGTCAGGTCAGATGGAATGTTTGTGTGTGTGTGTGTGTGTGTGTGTGTGTGTGTGTGTGTGTGTGTGTGTGTGTGTCTGTGTGTGTATGTGTACACATGTGAGCTGTAATAAACCTGTTTCTTGTTTGGTGTGCTTTTCAGCCCTAGCACATACCTTTAATCCAAGAACTTTCTGTTTATTGTACACAGGATTTGATAAAGTTAACCCTAGGTCAAGAGACTGAGCAAGAAGCTACCAACTGACAGGAACAAGTAGATTGGGGGATGCTGAGAGAAAACAATTTAAGACAGTGAGGAAAAGAAAAAGGAGCTTTTTGGCTGTTGGTTTTTTCCTCCTGGGCTGTTGGGTGAGGTAGCAAGCTTTTGGGTTTTGGGTTTTTCCTTCAGGATGTGAGCTGAGTAGGAAGATCAGCTGGGTGCTTTCTCTGCCTCTCTCAGCTAGCAGATTTTCAGCCTATCGTTTGGCTCCCGAGTCTTTATTGGTAAAATCAAGCAACTTGGGATTTTTCGCTCTTTATAACAACACTTTACCATCTGAGCCATCACCAGGATCCTAACTCTAATGTTATAGATGGGGAAACTGAGGAACTAAGAATAAGAAGCAATGTGACTTATTGGAGGAGCCTCAACCCAAAAGAGTAACTCAGAATGGCAGGGCTGACACCCATGAAGGAAGAATGAGCTGATGCACAGACTTCCCACGTGATTCCCGGCAAGCCCACCTAGCAGGCAGTACCTCTAGGTAGAGACACTTTCAGAGAAACCTCACGGTTCCTATGAAGAGAAATACACCATACCATACTCAATCACAGAGACCAGCAAGCTCAGTGTGAGGTAGGTACGTGGCATCCTCCCACTTCCCCACTCTGCCTTCCACTCGGTTACTCCAAACAACTACACATTAGCTATTGAGAGGTACACAAAAGCCACCAGGTCCCATTGTCTGGAGCATGCATGTTTCATGCCAACCAGGATGGCTTATATATCCAAAGCCTTTATTAATACCCTGAGAGAATCATCTGTGCGTTCTACGTTCAGGAGCAGGTGAGAGAACAGCTTTGTGTACTAGTGTTCAGTCAGCGCTCAAACTCAGAGTCAAACTGGAAAGTGTGATTGCAGCCAAGTGGGGTGCCTGATTCGCTGTCACGCAGCATACGTCAAATGGAATCTGCATCATTCCTGGTAGCCTAAAGCAGTGATTCTCAACCTTCCTAACCCTGCCGCCCTTTCATACAGTTCCTCATGTTGTGATGACCCCACCACCACCACCACAAGATTGGTTTTGTTCCTACTTCAGAACTATAATGTTGCTACTGTTCTGAATCCAAATGTAAGTATCTGTGTTTTCCAATGGTCTTAGGGTCATTTGACTCTCCAAAAGGGGTTGTGTCCCACAGGTTGAGAGCCACTGACCTAAAGAATACATTTTAATACCCGTGCCTGTGCCGGAGACTGGAGCTTTGCCCTGTCAGTGTTTCTTAGAAATGGTACATGAGGGTTAGCCTTGACTGTCAAGCTAGTAGAATCTGGAATCATGGGAAGATGAGTCTCCGGACATGCCTGTGGAGCATTGGCTTGCCTGTGCTAATGGGACCATTCATCTTTGTTGTGGGCTGACCCGACCTGCGTGGTTCGACTAAAACTCGGGAGGAAGGTCGCCTGTTGGAAATGCAAGACACAAAGAAGTAGAGCAAGTTTGATTGATCAAACTCTCAAACTTTATTAGTCAGGCAGCAGCTTTTATAAGTCAGAAGGCAGGGGAGCATATTGCTATAGCAACCCAGCTGCAGACTTTTCTCAAAACACAGGGAATTCCAGGCAGGGTCATAATGTCCTGCCACACAGGGTATCTTGCTTTGTCTTCATCTAGCTTTAGTCTAATTGCTGACTCACAGCAGGGTCGCTCCATCTCTGTCTGTCTTTAGTCTAACTGCTGACTCACAACAGGGTCAGCTAGTTTCTGGTGAAAGGCAAGCTCTGGGAAGGACAGAGACTTAAAGGTGCAGGCTCTGACAAGATGGCTGAACATTGGCCATATGGCCTATTGTCCCCAACAGTGGGCAGGATCATTTCCTAGGCAAGGCAATCCTAGACCATATACAATGGACGCAGTGAGCTGAGAAGCAGGCATACTCACAGCTCTCTGCTTCCTGGATGTGAATACAATGTGACCAGCCACTTCCACTCCTACCTCCTGGACTTTGCCACAATCATGGACTCCAGCCCTGAACTGTGAGCTAAAACCAGCCATTTCTCCCTTCAAGCGCTTTCCTCAAAGTGCTTTACCACAGCACGTGGGAATGAAACTAAGATACCCTGTTCTAACAAGTGTCATGAGTTCAAAGCCAAGACTTCCCCAAAGTCCAGCCGTATGCAAGACCCAGTGGGATTAGCACTGCCTTGTTTGTTGTTGTTGTTTTCCTTTTTTTTTTTTATACTAGGTTCAGAAGACAATGTTTTCAAAAGTAGACAAGAACACAGTTCCAGGCCATTGGATGCCTAGCCTCACTTGCACGGCCCTGATTCTGTTATCCACCAAGTAGATAGTAAAATAATCCAGGTTATTCACTCCTACAAAACCAACAGCCCAGGAACGTTGGCAGGCACACTTGTTTAAACAAAGCTCCCAAGCTCTCCACTGGCAGGTGTTTCCAGAGTTCTTGGAACACAATTCTTTGGATAGGATACTTGCCAATGTACATAGCAACAGGGGTGGGGGTGGGGAGTATTTTCCTTTAACACTGTGCAGACACCAAAATGCCTTAAATGCAAAAAATTGGATACTCGGCGCACTTACTTATCTTGGCTCTAGGTCAAGAAATTAACAATAGTAAGACCACTGGAATCTCAGGACCCAGAGCCCTGATGTGATGCTGGGTGGAACAGACTTGCTTATCCCT
This sequence comes from Acomys minous, assembly GCF_964271855.1. Taxonomy (NCBI): domain Eukaryota; kingdom Metazoa; phylum Chordata; class Mammalia; order Rodentia; family Muridae; genus Acomys; species Acomys minous. The sequence goes on from NC_140495.1 coordinate 8,099,756, forward strand.
CAGCAGCCACCCGCCACAGCCTCCCCAGCCTTCTCTGTGCTGTGACCCAGTGAGTTTGGTTCTGCCTGCCTTGAGAAATCCCCAGTCTCCAAAATGTCCTGTTCTTTAACTAATTCTGCTTGAAATTGGGGCTGGAGTTTGTAGAGAAGTTAATAGGATGGAGGCAGAGCAGGTAAAGACTTCATTCTCCCCACTTGAGCCCCAAGGCATTGATTTTAGTTATTCCTAAATCCAGCTTTCTGAAATTGAAACCTGGGATGGTTATAAAGCACATGGCTAGCTTTATAATCCGCTCCTTGGCGGCTGGACCGATTCGTATTTCTGCCATCAGAAGTGTCCCCTCAGCCCTTCGATTAAACTTGACATCAGTTCTGGAGCCCCAAGAAAGGGGAGTAATCCTGTGACTCCTCCTGGACTAAATGAAAATAAATAGCAGCTTGAGAAAGAGAAAGCAGGCGATGGAAGGGGAAGCACTAAGTGTGGTACGGAAAGCCTTCAAATCTCAGGAAGTGAAAATATTTCTGGCTTAGACAGTACTTGTGGTCATTAGATGCAGCACAGTGAAACGAAGAGTTTTCAGTTCTGCCTACGAAATCTTAGAATGTTGGTCAGTAGTGAACAGCGTTTTAATTCGCCTTTTCTGAAAGATGTGTGCTATTTCTCTGTGTGTGTCTCTCTGGCTCTGTCTGTGTTTCTCTCTCTCTGTCTCTCTGTGTCTGTCTGTCTGTCTGTCTGTCTGTCTCTGTCTCTCTCTGTCTCTGTCTGTCTGTCTATCTGTCTCTCTCTCTCTCTCTTTCTCTCTCTCTCTCTCTCTCTCTCTCTCTCTCTCTCTCTCTCTTTCTCTCTCTCTCCCTCTCTCTCTTTCTCTCTCTCTCCCTCTGCCTCCCCTCAGTTGTTCAGACAGTGCAGCAAGTGATTTGTTTTGTTCATCTAAAGCTTCAGGAGAATTTTATTAGAGTTTAAGTCAGAAAAAAAATCTCATCAGGCAAGCTGTAAATATTGGCAATTTCCAAGAGAAGGGAGGTGGCAAAGAAGAGCCATGCCATTTATAAATCCCGGCAAGGTGAGAGAAGAGAGGGGTCTTCAGGAAGACTGAAAAGAGCCCAGAGAAGAGAGGGGTCTTCAGGAAGACTGAAAAGAGCCCTGGGTGCCAGGAAAGCATCCTAAGCCTCTGGCAAACACAGGGAAAGGGATAAAAGAAAGAAGAAAACATCAAACTTTTAAGCTGCAACTCAGAAAAGTGGGCAGGCCACACGGTGGGGCTCCATGGGGCTGCCTGACAGAAGAAGGGGTTGCCAGCGCCGGCCATGAGCAAGCGTTTTCTAGCTGCTGAGCCACCCACAAGAGCTTATCTCCTTCCCTCCACAGTGGCTTGCTGATGGAGGAGATGAACAAGGTGCAACACTTAATTCACTCCCACTCACCCTGGGTCGACCTTGTGTGTCTGTTTCTTGTTTGTCCCATGGTCTCTCATAGTTCCTGGTCATTGGTCTCTTCTGGAGCTTCTGTATAGATTCACATGGCAACCGTGTGCATGTTCTGAGTTCAGAATGGGTGCTTTCCAGGGAAGAAGGGGGTGATGACATCTCATTTTAAAAAAGAAAAAAAAAGTCTCTCTCTCTCTCTCTCTCTCTCTCTCTCTCTCTCTCTCTCACACACACACACACACACACACACACACACACACACACCACTGAGATATAGGCCATTTAATCATCAGAACAAAATCATGTGGGTTTTTTTTTTTCCTTCCAAAAGATACCAGAGTAATCAAGCTAGGAGCTGTTTTGGGAAAAATAAAACATGGAGGGAATGTGGTTAAAGATTTTGATCAGATAGCTCTGAGTTCAAATAGATGTATTGCCACCTACTCAGAAGGTATGTAAGGGCAAGGCCTTTCAGTTCAGTCGTGTTCAGATTGGTAAAGTGCGGCATGGGTGTGGCAGCGCAGCCTGTAACCACAGCGAGTCGGGAGGTGAAGGGTTAAAGACTTTCATGTACAGGGTGAGTTCAAGGTCTCTGTTACATGCACCTCTGATTTAAAGAAAAGAAAAGGAAAAGCAAACAAAATGGACAATGTATGTAAAATATTGTTGGGCTACATGGTGATAGTGCTTATAAGCAGAACTGCCATCTGTTTTGAAAAAGAAGAATTTGCCTAAAATATTGAAATCACTATAACTTTATAAAAATGTGTGTGTGTGTGTGTGTGTGTGTGTGTGTGTGTGTGTGTGCGTGCGTGCACATTTGACGTGACACATGCACTGTAGGGGTCAGACGACAACTCTCAAGAGTGAGTTCTTTTCTACCACTTGGTAAGATCTGAGGATCGAACTCAGGCCTTTGGGCTTGCACACAAGCACCTTTACCTACTGGCCTAATCTGCCTGCCCACAGAAATCAGTGCATACTTTTGTTTTCATTTCCATGTGCATCATTTCATAAATAATAAGTATCTCTTACAGAAAAGTGGGACAACAGAACTAGGTGAAAAAATAGCGAGAGTGATGGAATCCCTTGTGGACTCATCTGCTGGAAGTCAGCAAGCACTATGGCGAGTTTAATTAAATCCTTTCAGACTCAGGCACAGAATGCAAGGTGCTGTGAGCAAGCTTTCCGTGCCTTACCCCCACCTTGCTGGCCAGCCCCTCTGCACTCTCTCATGAAAGTGGGTAGAGAGGAGATGAGAAATTGATTTCTGTGAGATAAATCCAAAGAGAAAGGGCTGAGAAGACTGGGGCAGAAATGAACTTTTGTTTGTTTGATTTCACAAAGAGAACGCTGTGAATTCCAGGCAGTGTATTGTTTTCTGCCAGCTCATTTTTGGAAGAAGCGGTGCTCCAAGCCAGCATTTCTCTCAGAAATATAATGGGTGGGGGATAGGATTTCTTCTGGGTGGGTTTCAGCAAATATGATGAATCAATATTGTTTCTATTGTTAAGTCCACAGTGACTGAATTGGAAAAGATGGATGAAGCAATAACTATTATGAGTTGCCCTTCCCTCTCCTTCCTCTGTGGGCAGCCTGGTAAACTTCTCCTGTTTCTAAGGTTTACATTATCACTGAAAGATTGGAATGATGATTTTGGGAAAGATTTTTCCTGAAATCCATTTGATAACTGTGCTTCAACGTCATATTAACATTTCTTTCATGGCATTTATATAGAAGAAATACAATGATCAGCAAGACCCTGGGCTCTGCCGTTCTCTACGCCTTCACAGTGGAGTCCCAGACACGACACACAGGGCCACGCCAGCCTTCATATTTTCATGAAGACCGGACCTCAAGGTCCCACACTTGAGCAACAAATGCTTCGCCCACTGAGCCATCTTCTGCCACTACAGAGCTTCTTAAGAGGATGAAAAAGTTTGAGGCTGAAGCATCATGCATGTCATTGTCAACTTCCAAGAAGATACCGTTTCAGAGCTGGTCTCATCTACAAGATGGAGTCCCCTGATCCAGAGGCCGGGGCACCTGAACTCAATGTGGTTTTTTATTTCAAACATTTCCTGATGCAATCATTGTGACAGAGCTTGGAGGAGAAAAGGAGAGAGGAAGTGAGGGAGGGTTAGTAAAGATTTGTTTTTCTGGTACATGTGCGTGCATGTGTTTCCTTAAAAATCACTGTGGTTCAAAAGAGGACTTTTCCATGGGCTGCTTTTACTGACTGCTTCCTAGAGAGATTTCAACAGCTCTTTGCAAACAATGGCCACATAAACCTGGGATGAATAGGCAGAGAGGGCGGGGTCTCTCAGCACCTCCATCTAAAAACACAGCAGAGGCACGGCCTGGATTAAACTAACAAATAAATCTTCATGTGAAGACGCAAGGCCTTTGAACTGATGGGAACTGGACCAAGGTTGTTTTAGAACAGGAGTAAGGAGAAGAGGGCCTCAGAGAAAGGGAGAGTGGGAGAGGCAGCCGGGGAATTTCAAGAAAAAGAGAAGAAAGAAAAAAAGAAAAGTTTGATCACATGTCAACCTCTATATATAAACACCCTCAAGGGTTACATCAGGTGCCCTTGATCTGCTGACCTGCAGGCACTGGATTAGCTTTAGAAGGCAATTGATTCTCACAGGCTTCTGAGAACCCTGGGCAGAAATTTCTTTATTCTCTGTCTCTGTCTCTGTCTCTGTTTCTCTCTCTCTCTCTCTCTCTCTCTCTCTCTCTCTCTCTCTCTCTCTCTCTCCCTGTCTCTCTCTCTCTCTGCCCCTCTTTTTATTTTTTGAGGAACCAGAACAGAAATGCATTTCAAATAGGAAAACCAGGAGCTTTGCCTTTTGAGAACACATGAGACCAAACAAAGAATATGGATCCAGCTCTCACATGCTCTGTGTGTGCACAGAGAAAGGGCAGAGGGCCAATGTCAATGGCAGGCATCTTGCTCAACCACTCTGCATGGTAGCTTTTTAGACAGGGTCTCTCACTGCATCTGGAGTTAAATTTAGTTAGACCGGCACCTTCAGCAAGCTCCACGGATCCTGCACCACACCCCACTTTTTATATGGGTGCTGAGATTAAACATGGTTCCCTATGCTTTGGTTACAGACCAGGCCATCTTCCAGTCTCCACATGCCTTGAACTAATTTTACTGTAATCAAAGTAAATAGGAGCTGCTGGAACTGTATGAACCCCACCTGGGTTCCTGGCCTCCTCCTTCTATCAAGAGTCACATGATCACCAGGCCGCTGTTCGGAGAGTGTGGTTACATGGACTGTTTCCCGTACCAAGTTTTGATTAGTTGATTGGAGACATCGTTCATTTATTAACATCACATGTAAATTGTAAAACTGACTTGCATCACCCCTCCCTCCCTTGGTGCCCCCTCCTTCCCCTCCTTCCCAGTGAAGAATTATAAGAGTTCAGACATAGACCTCCTGGCTTCTGGCTAGATGCTAAAGTGACACTGATGAGGACAAGGATTATGCACTGGAGGAACTCATGGTCAAATAGAACACTCTGTAGGCATCCATCTACAATGCTATTCCAGAAGCTGACACCGGAGCATTATCTCCACTGAAGCAGGAATGAAGGAATGCTAATTCTCTGTGGGTGAGAGATCAGGAAGGGAAATCAAGGCAGAACTCGGAAAGCCACACACCATAAGAACTTCAAATGTGAGAAACCCACAGCCGGGGTTCTTGGGTGTGAGAACATACAAGTGGGGTCCACTGACCTGCTGTGGACCAAGGACTGCTTGGAGATTTGAGGGTCAGAACCAGAAAGGAGTCTGTGTGTGAATATGCCAGAAGAAGCTTGAACATGGACTCCCCTGAGTCAAGCTTCCCTGCTGCTGCCACCAAGGTGACCTTAAAACCTGGGAAGGGCAGACTCGATCATTTCCAGAAACTTGTTTTGTTTTGTGTCTAAGGACCACACTAAGACAACTGCTTAAAGAGTGGCTTGGAGATTGGAAGGCTCTGGCCATGAGGGCAATGAGAAGAATGGAAACTGGGCCTTGACCTGGTTAAAGACCCAGGTGTTGGGGGCTGGAGAGATGGCTCAGAGGTTAAGAGTACTGTCTGCTCTTCCAGAAGTCCTGAGTTCAATTCCCAGCAACCACATGGTGGCTCACAACCATCTATAATGAGATCTGATGCCTTCTTCTGGCCTGATGGTGTACATGCAGATAGAGCACTATATATATAATAAATCTTAAAACAACAACAACAACAACAAAAAGACCCAGGTGTTATCAGTGTTACTAGGGTCAGTGCATGATCCCTGGCTCTCCTGACAAGTGAGGTTGGCTACTCGTTCCCAATAGGCCAGTTCAATAGATGAAAAATAATGCGAAGAAAGGCAATCTATTCGATGAGGCCATGTTAGAAGGAGGAACAAAGAGAAGCCCCAAGTCCATCTTTGGGATCCTGATGTGAAGCTTAGGTTTAAATAGAAGGCAAAGGGTATGTGTAACTAAGCAACAGTGATCAAGGTGTGGTCTCAGCCATCGCTGAGTCATCCTTGTCTTGGCTCCAGTCTCTCTTGCAGGGTGGTCTGACAAGCTGTCAGAACTGTGTGGGATCTGCAAGAGACGCACTTCCCTTCTGGGCTGTACTGGGCTCCAAACTTTTCTGCCTCTCAGCATGAGACGTCTGGGAGATTTTCGATTTATTGGGACCCATTCTCTAGTAGGCTGGTGAGCAAAGGGAGGGGCACAAGTGTCCCCTTGAGAATTCCTGCACACATAGTTACACTATCGCAGCGTCAGAGATGGGCAACAAAGAGGCAGCTGCCCAAGGGCTTTAAGGAGAGTCCTCTGGAGCCAAAGGCTTAAGTTGGGAGTGTAGCATAGAGAGGTCCTGCTGAACAGGCATGGAAGACACAACATGGGTGAAGACACCCCACAGTACCCTTGGAGAGAGGAGCTGCCTAAGGTGGCTTGCTCTGGGCCTTGATGACTGAGTTCCATCCCTAAAAACCACATGGAGGAAGAAAGAACTGAATCCCACAGGTTGTCTTTGATATACAGCCATGCAGTGTGACAAAATTGTGTCCCCCTATACACAAACACACATACACACACACACACACATACACACACACACACACACACACACACACACACACACACACACTTTGACCTATCTAGAACTCAAAGAATGGTTTAAAAGACAACATCCTGTATCCCTTGTGTTTTCATTTGAGAAATGATGTGTGCATTAGCTCACGTTGTACTTTGACAGGCAGGGTAGGTATTGCAAACTCAAGGTACAGACGCACAGTTAGTCTACCTGCCACGGTGACACACGCCTGTCATTCCAGTGTTCAGAAGGCTGGGGCAGGAGGCTAGCCTGGATCTCATGGTACGAGTTCATCTCAAATCGTAGACATGGAGTAGAGGAAACTCCGAGCTACTGAAGGGCACTGGCAGAAATCACACTTTTGCAGGGTGTGGTGGTAACATTCCTGGAGGGTCAGGAATCTGAGGTCAGCCAGGGCTACGGAGTGAGTTCCAAGGCAGTTCTGGCTGCATGGTGAGAGCCTGTCTCAAAAATACAGAGAGCACACAGCTGAGCAGTGGCTCGGGGAAGAAGAATTGAAGTGTATATTCTCAGTTCTCTTGAGATGTGATAGGAGTGGACCAGCCTGTAGAGTTCAGTTTGCCTTTCCCTTAAGGAGCATGTCTGCCTTTGGCCCTGTGGAAGACCCCTCTGGCACCTGAAGTTGCCAGGGAGTTGTCTGTAAAGGGACATCACTGAAGAGCTGATGGTATTGTCTGAGATACTTAAAGCACTGGCCAAGCCACTGAATCCCTGACGTAGCCAGAGCTTGGAAAACCCCTCATTTATAGCACTTGGGAGTGCCAGCCCTGGTGTCTATCTAGGGGCAGAAAATGAAGAGGGAACAGCAAACTAAGCATCATGATTTCCATTTGTGGAAAATACAGGCCCCCCCTCAACCCACCCCCTACCCGCCGACACTGACATAGGTATGCATGAATGCATGTGCGCGCGCGTGCACGCGCACACACACACACACACACACACACACACACACACACACACACACACGTCTGCTGTTTTCCTCAGGTCAAGTAGCAGACACTGACCCCTGATATACTGTTCAGAAAGTGCTAAGATCTACAGTCACGTAAGGCTGGAGACATGAAGCCAAACCAGGGGCTCTCACTTCCCTCCTCCCTAGCAAAGGACAAATTTCCCCCCAGCCTACGGACGCTGGAACAAAACAGAGGGTTTTGAAGAACAAGCAAAAGTGAAACATACCATTCATCCCCTCAGTCACCTGAGTTGGGAAAGTGTGTCTAACTGGTACCTTAGAGTTTGTAAACGCCACCAAATAATCTCTCAGACAGAATCTCTCTTTGACCCGGGACTCACCAAGCAGGCTGACTAGGTTAGCTAGTGAGTTAGTCCTGAAGATTTGCCTGTCTCTGCCCAACCGCAGTGAGGTTGTAAGTGTGCCCCTAAGTGTGGCATTTTGTGCATAGGTTGTCTCTGCCAACCGCAATGAGATTGTAAGTGTGTCCCTCAGTGTGTCCCTCAGTGTGGCATTCTGTGCATAGGTCCCCCCATGCTTGTCCACGAGTACTTAGTCCACTGAGCTGTCTCCAAACTCCACAGCAGGCTCCTTTGCAGTAATGGATGGAAATGCCCTCTCCCAAATTACATTAGTTGGTGAATAATAACAGACCATGCTTCTCACATCACAAGAGAGAAGTGTGTGTGCCCGGTGAACCCTGCTCCTGGAAATATCCATTGCTGTTTAATAATATCTTCAACCTTAAAGCAGAGTTCAAAGTCTTGAAGGTCATGAATACATCATCAAATGCAACTCGGACCACTCCACCCAGTTGCTTTCTTTCCCCTAGAGCGAATGGGACCCCCTGCTGGCTTCTCCATCTCCCAGGATGCACTTCTCAAAATCCTCCATCAGCTCCCCCTTCTCCCGATGTCTCTAAAGTAGCTTTCGGTTTTACTTTTATTTTAAATTTGATTTCTCTCATTTTATTTATGGAAGGGCGTTTTCATATAAGTATATATTAAAGGCTGAGGATATTCTCCCCATTCACAACATGGACTTTTTCTTCCTGTCTCCCCTTAGTCCCTGTCCCCCCAGACAGTTTCACTTCTACTTTCACGTCATATTTACGCTTTATGTATCCATGTGAAATCAGGGAGCCACACAGGAGAACGAGCATGGCTGCCCGCCCGAGCTGGCTGAATTCGCTTCCTATGACAACCCCCAGTTGCATCCATTTTACAAATTCTTTCGCCTTGTTCTTCATGATGGCAGCGATTCCATTGTGCATAAATACCACATTTTCTTTGGCCACCTTGTTGGCCACCTGGGTTGGTTTTGTACTTACTCTGCCTCTGCTTTTTCTCACACCCCAACAGTTTTATCCAGTTCACATTTTGAGTCTATCTTATGACTCCTAAAATTGTATCACCGACCCTCACCTTTCCTGTGAACGTAATTTATCCTGGTAAACGCGGCAGCCTGTGGCAGCCTGCACACAGTATGCTTAGGATAAAAGTTCGCTCCCTACTTGTTCCTGCCCCAGACTCTCCCCGTCTCATGGCTCCATTTCAGTGAGAGGTTCACTGTTCTGTTGGTGCGTCAGCTCAGAATCCACGGAAGCATCCTGGACTCCTCTAATTCTCTAACCTTCCACCGGGCCGAGGCTGGGAATCTTCCTTGATTACTTCCCGTCTTATTCACTGAGGCAGAGTCTCTCCCTTGAACACAGAGCTCACCCCTTGTGGCTGGTCTAGCCAGACAGTTTGGTTTTGGGGATCCCCTGTCTTAATCTCGACTTTCTTAATCTAGAATTCTGGGCAGGAGCCCACACCCGTCTGACATGGGTTCTGGGGAGCCAAACTAGTCCCTGCTGGGTTTGAAGAGAGCGTTTCTATTTCGGGCTTAGTCTCTTCCACCTAGAGTTCTGTGCTGGGAAAGTAGCATGGAGCAGGGGTCCCGCTTTGTAGGTAGCAGCTTCTGTCTGGGAACACTGGCTGTCCAGCCACTAAGGCCATGGGAACACAGGGGGCACCACATTGTGCTGAGGCAGAGGAGGAAGCCACTGGGCCCACAGCACTAACCATCTTTCTCTGTCAGGGAGGGGCATTGGACAGACAGCTGAGTCGATGCATAGCAACTGTCCTCGTTCTGTGCATCTACTTGTTGCAATGCACACTGGGAAATATCAGTTTTTGACTTTTTATATGTAACTATACTTCTGACTATGTCACCGGAACAGAAGACTCAAAGTAAATAACTTGCATTGCAAGCCTGAGAACCTGAGTTCAATCCCTATTGGTGAAAAGGCTGGCTGTAGCCATGCTGTGCATGCCTGTAACCCCAGCGCTGTGGAAGGCAGAGACAGGAGGAACCATGGGACGTACTGGCCACCAGCCTGGCAGAAAGAGTGAGCTCAACAGAGACAGAGAATGATAGAGTGGGACATCCAACACACACACACACACACACACACACACACACACACACACACACATGCAGTCATTAAGGGGGAAGAGTGTTATAATGTATGAAGCAGGCATTCATAATTCTTTCAAGCATTTGGAAAGCAGGGAACTGCTTCAGGGCCAGCAATCGGTTTAATCCAGAATGTCTCCGTTCTGGTGTGTGTGTGTGTGTGTGTGTGTGTGTGTGTGTGTGTGTGTGTAGGCATGAACACCTCTTATTCTTTCAGAGGACTGCGTCCAGTTCTTAGCACCTCTGTCAGTAGCTCACTACTGCCTGTAACTTCAGCTCCAGTGTGTCTGACACCCTCCATAGGCACATAGCAGACCCTCACATGTGCATATAAATAATTTTAAAAACAGACCAGTGTGTGGTGGTACTTGCCTTTAATCCCTGTGCTCCTAAGGCTGCTGGACTATCTCACTGGTGTGATCTGGTTTTGGAAGACAATTCGGCCAGGAGTCTCATGCATAAATCATGAAAAGACTAGGCCAGGGAGCTGGATGGTGAAGTGTCCAGGTCCTGAAGTGACAGTTGACAGGCCAGATTACAATGCACACTGCTTCAGTTTCAAACGAAGCATCCCAAAGAGGTGATTCCGACAAGACCTGCTCATGCCCTCACACGTCTAAAGAATGCTACCAGCTTGAAGTCTGACTCTGAGTGGTTTCCTAGCCCATCTGTTAGCCGATGCAACATCCATTTCTGCTTGATGGAGAGTGGGCAGAACATAGGTCCTCTTTCGGACCTTAGGCTTCCTCACTTAGGCTCAGGAATTCTGCATCCACACTACTCCAAAGGGAGCTGTTGCAGATCATTGAGTCTCAGAGTACAATGGCCATGTCTTGCTGATAGCCTTGTGGTTCATTACTTCATATCAAATAAAGCTGTGTCATTTCAGAAAAGAAAGGTTACTACAGGAAAGAGAGAGAGAGAGAGAGAGAGAGAGAGAGAGAGAGAGAGAGATCTAAACCAGAAGTTTCAAGGAAGCACAAGCTTGCCTCCCATGTGCTGTGATGATGCCTGTGTGCATTAACGCTGGAGAAGGGTGATGCCAAGCTCTCTCAGCAATCCTAAGGGGCTCCACTTGTAAAGTGCTCACCATACAAGCTTGGGGACCTTGAGTTTGGCTTCTAAAACCTATGCAGTGGTTTGTGCTTGTATTTCAGTGCTGAGGAAGTAGAGACAGGTGGATTCTTGAACAGCCAGCCTAGCCAGGCTAGCAAGCTCCAGGTCAGTGAGAGATTTGGTCTAAAAACAAACAAACAAAAACAAAACAAAACAAAAAAAACAAGCTGAATGGTGCCTGAGAAACAACACTCAAGGTTGCCCTCTGACCTTGTCACACGCATGTATGCCAGCAGCTCTTTTGATGGCATCATTTTTATCAAAACTACGCTTTGGCTGTGTGAATGCGTAGGTCCAGTTTGTGCCTGGATTTATTGTTGAGATGTTTAAGACAACGAAGAAAGAGTTACCTATCCTTTCTTTGAGGACTCAAGAGAGAAAACGCTCAGCTCCTAGCCAGTTGGAACTGCTTCTCCGTGGAACACTGGAAATGGTGTGATTCACCTGCTACCTAACTCATCCTCTGACTAGGGGAGACAGAGCTCGGGCCCAGACACTCCTCTAGCAAATATGCGTGACTTCACTGCCAGAGTGTTTGTGTGCATGCCTCAGCTCCCCTGAGCTTTTCCTGACTCACTCCTCGTCCGCCGTTCTATCCGCCCCTTACTAAGTCACTTTACACTGAGGAGATGGTGATGTGATTTTAGTTAACAAGTAGCAGGTAGGCATTTGACACATCAATAGTATACCTTAACAACAAAAAGTACCTGCTTCCAGGGTGGGCCCGGTGGCACAGCTCTCCATATGTGGTAAAGTTATAAACAATTAATGGGATGATATGTCAATTGTTTTAGTTTGTTTTCCTTTTCTTTTTTCTTTTCCCCTTCCTTCCTTCCTTCCTTCCTTTCAATCTTTCTTTCTTTCTTTTTGGAGACAAGTCTCAGTGTGTTAGCACAGGCTGGTCTGGCCTCAAACTCCAAATCCCCTGCCTCAACCTCCCCTAGGCTAAGACTGTAGTGTTGTGGCCCTAACCTGCTTCCTAGAACCTCAGCTTTTGACAGCATAGTTAACAGCCATCAGCTGTAGACTGAGTCACCAAAATTCTGCGACCTTGAACATCAGAGGAAAGCATTTGAGGCTTGCTTATGTCCAAAATATCCTGGGGAAGGGGATTCCGAAAACAGCCTGCAGCAGTACCTCTTTGTTCTGCCCTTCATCTTGCATGCTTAGGCAGGAAAAATCATTTTTTTAAAAAAGCTACAAAACTCCAGGGCTGGATGTCAGTCTCTCTGGTCCTTTAGAGGTTTATGCAGAACAAATTCTCTTCACTCAGTTGGCATTCCTGTGACTCTAGGGGACAGGGGAATTCCTGGCAAATGCGGTCATGGTTTCATTCACCTGGGAAAGGTAAAGGTTAAACTGAAAAGCTCCAGAGGGCTTGGAGCTACAGTGCTGTGCACCAGTGTGCATTCCTGAGTGGGAAGTAGCTTCAAGAAAGGAAGGGAATCGGGCTGGAAATTTCCCAGCCCTGTATCTGGCGTCTGAGTAAGTCATCATGAGCTCACACTGCTAACAACCTATGAGTGAGGGAGCGAGACATAGTGCAGTCCCCGCCTCTCACTGAAACAGCTCTGCCTTTAATAACACGGAAAAGTAGAACCCCGAGGAACCCGGGGAGCTGTTAGAGACCCTGAGTCAAGGACCAAGTGGGACCCAGTCGATGGGGGCTCTTGTTGCTAAGGGTGAAGATCTGACTTGGACGCCCAGGACCCACAGGGGTGAGGGAGACAACCAGCTACGGAAAGCTGTCCTCTGACCTCCACACATGTGCTATGGCACATATGCCACCCCTCCCCCACCCCCCACCCCCCGACACACACACACAAATAAAGAGATGTAATAATCATAATTTTAAAAATCCATTTAATTCTAGTCAAATGGCTGCGACAGCGGCAGTGTGATGCCTGTGATGCCTGGCATAGACATTGAGGGTGATCTTATCTTATGTTGTAAGAATCAAACACTGGCCCTAGTGCGAACTGAGAGGCAGCAGGAGATAAACACCAAAGAGTCCTGTGTCATCCCCCTCCCCCGAAACCACCAGCACCACCGCTGCCGCCATAAGAACTGATTGAGGGATTCAAGAGGTTCTTTTCTGTTTGGTTGTCTTGTTGTTGTTGTTGGGTTTTATTTTGTTTTTGTTTTTTTTCCAACAATTTCTCTGTGTAGTCCTAGCTGTCCTGGAACTCACTCTGTAGACCAGATTGGCCTTGAACTCAGAGATCCATATGCCTCTGCCTCTCAGCTGCTGAACTTAAAGGTATTCTTCACCACCACTACCAGGCAAGGGATTATCTTTTAGAAAATTCTTGAAGCTAGAAAATAATGTAAATCTGACTAAATGCTGACATTGGTTTTGATTCCCCTCGAGGCTGTGCCTTGAGTCACAGTCTTACCTACATTGCTAACTAAGGCATTTGGCAGGAAGAGCAGCCTGAGGGAAGTCACTACTACTCTAATGTCCACGATTGCCTTTGAGGATGGAGGATGCCACGATGGAGGGATTATGGGTAAATGAGAAAGAGCCGAGTGCCTTGCTGACACAGGTAACTCCCTGTCCACTCAGGAGGACAGGGGACGTCAACCCTCATAAGGACCAATGCAGAGCAAATAGGTCAACCTGCAGGCCAGAGGGCCACATTCAGCCCTGTGTCTCTCTAGAAGCAAGCACTCACTCCAGCATGTGTTCAGGTGGTCAACCTTGTGTCTGGCAGCTTCCACGATGCAAAAACCTGGGTGGCCTGAAAATCGAGGGCACTCATAATTTGCCTACCCCCTCCCCAGAGAAAAGGTTGGCGAGCCCCTAGTTATGATAATACTTTTTTTAAAAAACCAATATCTAGCACATAAGTTTTTTGTTTGTTTGTGTGAGTGTTTTTGTTTTGTTTTTTGTTTGGGGTTTTAATTTTTATTATTATTATTATTATTATTATTATTATTATTATTATTATTATTATTATTATTTTGCCTTTATAATAGTCTTGGTCACTGATATCTTTCTACTTGGCAGTTTCCTTTGGAGCCCTTTAGGGAGTAGTCTCTCTATGATGGTCTGTTTCCATGTTCAACTTGATTCGATTAAGAAAGATGACAAGGCAGGGATATTGCTGAGTGTTTATGAGGCCATTTCCAAAGATGGCAGGATAGTCGCCTTGCTCCCTGACCCAGAAAGATGTCTATAAGCACCCAAGCAAACCCTGCCCCCTCCAAGTGGCATCTTCCCAGGCTTTTGATAATGTCAACACTCAGGGAACTAGCACACAAACCCTGCTAATTTACAATCTAGCTGTGCTGAAATTTCACCTCTCCCCATGTTGCTTAAAGGCTTATGTGTGTGATTTCAGCCATATGGAGCTCTGTATGGGGAGATCATGCTTAGTTTGACCATGTGGAAATTATTTTAACTGAAATGTATTAAAAACTAACAGATGATTTCATTTCTTCTACGTGCAAGATCCTGCCTTTGGGTGCCAGGGTACACGAATTAAATGGGGTTTTAAGTCGCTAACATTGAGCATAGGAAAGGGAAGCAGAAGTGAGATTTAATTACATGCAGTATTAATGGTTGTCACATATGAAAATTAAGAATGTACTAGAATAGCAAAACTCAAACAGGGCTCACGGATTCCGTGACCCATTTTCCACTCCCTTAAGCCACGTGATTAAAATGTTTCAGCTTTAAAACGAAAGTCCTGTGACACGTTAGTAGACTCAGCCTTAATCTAACTTGTGCTCAGAGTTTGTGAAAAAAAAAAAAGAGAGAGAGAGAGAATCCTCCTGGAATACATAGGAAATGCAGTGATTTAGTATAATTAATTAAATAGGTGGGGATCTGAGATGCAAATAAAATGCACCGAGTTAACAAGCGCAAAAGGAAATACCAAAAAGTGGGGCTGCAAAGAAGGGTAATGAGTTTGCTGTACAAGGATGAGGCCCTGAGTCCAGATCCACAGCACTGACCTAACGACCAGGAGCAACGATGTTTATCTGTAAGTGCAGCTCTGGGCACAGAGTCAGGGCCCTCGAGGAGGGTTAGCCAGCCAGCCTTGGGAGTGAAGGAGGGGGCTTGGGCTCAGTGCGAGACCTGTCCTGAAAAGTAAGATGGAGAGCAATTAAGGAAAACACACACACACACACACACACACACACACACACACACACACACACACACACACACGAAAGCAATACCAAAACAGTGACCTGTTAAGTAAGTGAGAACAGCACAACCCCATTGAGTGAAGGCCTTGTTAGCTCTGGCATGGATGGGAAGGAAATGACTTCATCAGAGAACCCGAGCTGTATTGTGCTCCATCCTTGCCATTCTCTGGGGGACACAGATGTTCATGCCTTTCACAGTGTTGGGGTTCTGTGTGTGTGTGTGTGTGTGTGTGTGTGTGTGTGTGTGTGTGTGTGTGTTCACTCAGGTTAGATCTGAAGCATTTATGGATTGTTTTCAAAGCTTGGCCAGCTCCTTTCCCAGCATGTCTACGTTCCCACAAAGTTGTTCCCTTCCTGCCAGCGCCAGGCTTGTGACGGCGCAGAGCTCCATACCTGCACTGCCCAATGGTGACAGCCCCCCAGCCATAGGTTTTGCCAGAGCCTGTGCAATTTGGCTCATGCCACTGAGGAAGTGAACTTTGAATCTTGTTTGGTGTAGTTAAATTAAAATGAGATGCAAGCAGGGCATGGCAGCTCATGCCTGTAATCTCAGGATTTGTGAATCTGAGGGGAGGCTGGGATACAGTGTGAGGCCCTGGTGCAAAAACAAACTATTTAAGTTGCCACATGGGTAAGGATTTAGCATATAGGACATTGCAGGACTCCAAACTGAGCTGGGCTCAGACTATCTATATTATTTAATTATTCGGCTGTCGTTAATTGTTCTGTGAGGCAGGGGCTAGCTCTGTAGCCTAGGCTTGCCTTCAACTCACAATGTAGCTGAATCTGGCTCCCAACTTGGGATGCTCCTGTCTCTGCCTCCAGAGTGCTAGGATCACAGATGACCAATTGATGTGATGTCCATAAGATCATTTCATGGCAAAAGAAAATGTTAGAATTTGTTTCCATAAATGACACTAGCTTTTTAAAACACCTTATGATCTCCTTCACCCTCTGAAAAACATAACTCCAGAATCCACCAACACTGCATGTGGCTGCTGGAAGACAAAAGAAGTGAGCACAGGCCTCTTGGGAGTGTCTTGTCTGTTCCCCAGGACCTCTCTCTATTAATGAATGGCTTTGCTTGAATCTATGCTAAATGTCTTTCCAGCAAACTAACTCTGCTTCACCGTGGCTCATACCGAAGGGCCGTCAAGTGCCTGGGTTTCAGGAGAGTAGGTGCCAGTGACAAGAAAGCAGCAGGCTGCTGCAGGCTGCTGCAGGCTGCTGCAGGCTGTAGCATGGATCCCTGTGTCTGGGCCACACCTGCCTGAGATTGGTGGCCTCAGCAAAGAACAGATAATGACTTTGCAGTCACTAGGTCTGCACTCCTTTGTAAAAGAGCAAAAGGGCCGTATTGTATTCCCCTTGATTAAGTCTAAGACACGAGGATGTTTTACTCTTTTGTGGCTATTTAATCTAGGGATGTGTGTGTGTGTGTGTGTGTGTGTGTGTGTGTGTGTGTGTGTGTGTGTGTGTGTAAATGTCTGCATATGTGCCACAGTGTATGAATCAGAGAACAAATCTCAGGAACTGTGTGGGGCCAAGGGATTGAATTCAGGTTGTTAAGCTTGCTGATGGCTGACTTTACCCCCCAAGCTATCTCATTAGTTCCAGATTTTTAAAAATATAATTCATAGAAAAAAATGAAAAATTAAGTTAACATTCAATAGGGACATGTGAAGGGGATGTTTTAGATACTTTTTGGAACTCGAAGCACAACAGTGACCATTAAGGTGCAGGGGCCGAGGAAATGACTCAATGAGTAAAGTGCTTGCTGGGAAAAGTAGAAAACCTGAGTTCAATCGCCAGCATCCCTGTGAAATCCAGGTGTGGAGTCATGCTTGTAATCACAGCCTGGGGTGGAGTCAGACCCATCCAGGAACCAGCAAGCCTCAGGCCCAATGGGTAGAGACAGTGACTGAGATGCCAGCTTCTGGCTTCCCCAGGTACCTGGACAGGGCAGTGCTCAGGCACAGAGAGGTGAAGGTAAGCAGTTTGGCTTCTTGGCAGAAATGGAGTTTCTTAAGAAAATGACTAATATAGATATAAGCCCAGCATTAGAAGAGGAGGGAGTTAGGGGGAGGGAAAAGGAGAGTGGGGAAGAGACAGAGAGAGAGAGAGAGAGAGAGAGAGAGAGAGAGGTGGGGGTGGGGAAGGAGGGACAGAGGGAGGGAGGCTTAAGAAAGGGTTGGTCCCCACTTCCAAGGCTGTAACTTGGTAAATGGTGAGTCTTTCACAGCGATCCACACTCTCACAGCCGCTCTGAGGTGACCCTACACAAGAAAGCAGCACAATTCCTGCCAGGTAGCATGAGAAGAGATGAAAAAGAAGGGTACCAGAAAGGAGGAGGAAGAGAACCAGGCTTCGAATACACAAACACTGCAGATCGCACCACAGCATCTTCAGACACACCTGAAAGACATCCTTACTTGGCTGTCCATCAACCCCCTTTATAGACTGAGATTTACCTCGTTTATATGTGTAAGTGTTTTGTCTGTACGCACGGCTGTGCACCACATATGTGGGGGCCCCCCGCAGAGGCTGCATCCCCTGGAATGGGAGCTAGAGAGGGTTGTGAGCTGCCATGTGGAGTCTGGGAATCTAACCCAGATCCTTTACAAGAGCAGCAGGTGCTGTTAACCACGGAGCTTTCTCTCCAGCCTTCCAGCCTTTCTGATGAAACTAGGAAAAGACTTTTACAGAAGCAAGGGTTTCCAAGGAGAAGCCACTGGGACCTCCACACTGACCTGGTCAGGGAGCACATTAGAACAGGAGGTAGAGGAATTTAAGAGGTAGAGGCGGACGTGGACTGATGGGAGATGCTGATTTGTGGACATGGCATGGCCAGTGCACACCGGATCCCACAGCAGCTATGGCTACCTGCATAAGATCAAAGCAGTTAAAAGTTCCAGCAAGGACAGGCAGCTCCTGAGGTACCACCGCTTGCTGAGAAGTTGAGGGCTGCGCGTGGTGTGGGGTAGTCACTATTTGTTGGATGTCGTGGCCATGGGTGGGTTGCTTCTGCCCGAGTGGATGACCTCACACCTACGCACACATGGGCAACACTAATTGGACTCAAAGGGTTAATAAATTAATTAATAATTTTAAGTGGAGACCACGAAGCTGCGAGGGGAGATAGCAACAGAAGGGAATGCCTAGGAGATTTGGAGATAGAAGAGAGGGTGGGTCTGGTACGAGTGCCTCGTATGCATTTAGAAAATTTTCAAAGAATAAACAAAAATACAGTTTTTAAGCTGATTCTTTTAGATGCTGAGTGGGTGGAACTATGGATTAATAACATCTAGTGAGGGGCAGACGGGAGATGAACCTAAAACTGTCTCCTCTTGGAGTGGCCTGTCCTTTCTCCTCAGCTGCTGCCTCTCAGAATAGCCACTCGGCCGCGAGGGCACTGAGTGAGGTTTGGAATGTGCCCTCTGAATCGGCCGCCCCACCTCCCAGCATTTGTGTCTTTGTCCAGTGACAGGAACAGCAGAATGACCCCTGACGCAACAGAACAATGACCCATTTATTCTGATATCCTGTCTCCTGAACAGGCTTTTGAGGAAGGGCTAAACACCACAAGAGCACCCTATTGTGTGCCACTTGCTAGACTATAGAGTTGGGGGGCCCTGGGGCATGTGGGAAGGGTGGCTTTCTTCCTGAAACATATGGGATGTGTAAACAATAGCCAGGCGTTTGTCCCTTTAATTCAGACTTTTGGAGAGCCTTGTGAGCAGGACTTCTGGGCAGTGGAAAGGAAGGGGGCTGTGAATAGAGACAGCATGAACACACACACACACACACACACACACACACACACACACACACACACACACACGTGTATTCTGGCACCATTATCTAATTTTTTGAATTTAAGTAGTGTGTGTGTGTGTGTGTGTGTGTGTGTGTGTGTGTGTGTGTGTGTGTGTTATGTGTGGAGATGTGCCCATACCACAGTACATGTGTGGAAGTCAAAGAACTTTCTGGAGTTGCTCTTCTCATCCACCCCTTTGAGGCAGGGTCTCTCTTGTTGGGGCCACTGTGCTGTGCTCTCCTAGGTAGACATCCCAGGTGCTTCTCCTGTCCTTGCCTCCCGTCTACCACAGGGTAGGAGGAGCTCGCTGCTGCATCAAGCATCAGGCCTGCACCACAAACGGTTTTACCCTCTCAGCTCTCACCGCTCTCTCCTGTACATCACGTTATTTCAGTAAATAATGATCTCTGGGTTATCACACAGTCACCTTTCCTCAGCCTGTCGCTTAAACCTCCTCTGAACTTTACCATTCAACCTTGATTAAGTCTCACATGGTCAGTCTCCAGCCCTATATGCAGAACTCAGTGCATACTGACAGCACACAGGAAGACTGGACACTGTCTAATTTGTAGATTAAGAGTTAGATGCCAAGCAGTATTGGCGCACACCTTTAATCCCAGCACTCGGGAGGCAGAGGCAGGTGGATCTCTGTGAGTTTGAGGCCAGCCTGGTCTAGAGGGTAAGTTCCAGGACAGCCATGGCTGTCACACAGAGAAACTCTGTCCTTGGATTCATGCTGTTCTCTCATTCTGTGACCATAGAAACTTCTGTGAGGGAGATGTTTCTGGTTTCACCTTTTCTTTATTTTGTGTACATTTGTGGGGGGGGGGAGGAAGGGGATGCAGCATGGGCCAGGGCCAGAATGTGGAAGTTCAGGGACAACTTGTAGGAGTCATTTCTTCTCCTTCTACCACGTGAGCCCTGAGTGTTGAACTCCGGTCATCAGGCAGGCAAGCACTTTTATCCACTGAGCTGTCCTGTTGACCCAACAGTTATGTTTTGCACTATCAGAAACCAACTAAAAAAAAAAATCCAAAGTAGTGTTACTTGACAGCATCATGTTATGCTTCAAACTGCTCATGTAGGCACAGAGAAGACAGAAGGAGAAATACACTGTGAGATCTATAGATGTCACTTTATGACTTACAGGAGATGCATTAAAATTCGCACCTTAACTATTTAGTTACCTTATCCTAACACTGAACAAATGCTTCACGTTCATGGCTTCCATAGTCTCTTACAACCTCCTAGCTCATCCCCTGAAACACCAAAACAGCCCGAGACAATAGGAGGTGAACATGTGCCTGTATACCAATAAAACTTTATTTAGAGAAGCAGACAAGAGGCCAGATCTCACTGAAGGGCTATACATTTGTTGGCCCCATATTTGAGGGCTATATAAAACGGATCTGAATGTTCTAGCATCTGCTTGTCACCAGCCTGTATACAGATTTACATTTTATAATTATATTTCTTCCCTTTTATTTGTATTTTACTTTTAAGCTAATTTTTTTTTATTATTTGCTATCTAATACAATGTAAGTGCCGTGCAAATACAGTATTGAGGAAGTGATGACAATGACACCTTAGCAGCTGCAGTTGAAAAAAGCCCCCTTCCTATCATCATCTCTGGGCCTCATTTTTTCTAGGAATATCCTTCCACTCCCAATAATTCCACACCCTCTTTCTCTCATATATATGCTCCCACCCTCTCTCTCCATTAGGTTTCTGTAGCTGTGATAACACACCACGATCAATAATAGCAACCTGGGGTAGGAAAGGGTTTATTTCATCTTCCAACTCTACGGTCACACTCTACCACTGGGGGAAGTCGGGAAGGAACTGGTGGCAGCAGCCAGGAAAGAATGCTGCTTACTGGCTTGCTCCTTGTGACTTGTTTATCCAAGGGTGGCACCACCCGCAGAGGGCCAGGCCCTCCCACATCAACCTCACAAACTTGTCTACAGGCAAATCCCATGGCGGCATTTTTTTTTCCAACTGGGAACCTCTTCCCAGACGTTCTAGCTAGCCAGGATCTCTCTTTACCTCCACCCCCTAAAACTTCCCCTTTTTTTTCTCCTCTTGAGCCTCGTTGCACATGTTCTCACCTCAAGACACAACAATGTAGAAAATAGCAGTTAGATGTACAGAACATTGCAGCTCAGCCACTGGGATTTTAACATCACTTAATGTACAGTAAACCACACTTACATGTTCAAACCCTCTAATCATTCCTCAAATCTCCCCAACCCGATTTCTAGACTGCTCCTCTAAAATGTTGTTCACTGGAAGCTATTTTGGGGAGGCCTGGAGACTAGAAAAAGGTCCAAGAGAAAGAGAGATAGGGGCTTCGTGGGAAGTCTGTTTTCTATTTATTTGCATTTTCTTTTTGAGACAGTTCCTGTCATGTAACGCAGGTTGGCTTGGAACTTTTAATCCTCCTGCCTCAGTGATCTGTATGCTGAGATTACAGCTGTGCACTATGAGGTCTGGCCTAAAAACTAAATTAAAGATTGCTCCCTGTCTAAGGCTGTCTGCTGCTGTCTCACCCGCCAGCAGGAAGGACTCACCCTCTGTCCTGAGGGAATCTTTGGTTTCAGATTCTACAATAACAGGAGCCCTACTGTCTTGGTCCTAACTCACTTGGTTCTAAAAACTGCCCTCTCACAAACCAAGAGGACATTTTTGCCTGTTTTACAAACAATAAAATAGATTGCATTCTTGATGGTCTTTAAACACACATTAAAATAAAATAAATTGATTTCTTTGGGGAACTGATTTTTTCAGAGTTTTATGGGGTGCCACCTTTAAAAAAAAATCACTCACATTACTACATGCCAAGAAAGCAGTGCCCTAAAGCCATGTGAGAGGCGTGTGTGGCAGACTCTTGGCTCAGGACCACAATCCTAGCCCACACTTTGTATTTTAACAAGCAGATATACCACCCACTGCTTAATAATTATGCTCTAATTTTCTGATGCTATGTAACTCATAATAAGAAACTCTGAGACTCCAAGCACCCAATTCTTTATGAGAAAAGGATTAATTGCAAACTACTTCTTTAAGTTATTTAACCAAATGCTATTCTGTGTGCACTCTTTTCCTAATAAACCCAAGGGGGAGGGGAGGAGATATCACGGGTGAGCTAGGGTGTCCAGGAGCTTATGACTTAAATCTTTCCAAAAAAAAAAAAAAAAAAAAAACCAAAAACAAAAAACAAAAAACAAAACACAAAAAAAACCTAGTAACAACAATTGAGGTAAAAAAAAAAAAGTATAACTTGTCTTAATTCTGCCTTTACTCTCAGTAATATTTTTTTCTTTAGAGGATGAAAATATATACAGGAATGAAAAGAGAAGATAGAAGATAGATAAGAAAGATACCTAACTGACAGATGATATGTGGCAGAGATATAGGTAGATAGATGGATAGATAGATAGATATTTGATAGATAATTAAGATGAATGCCAGAGATGACAGGTAGCTAATAGTAGGGCCCTAGGTCTGGCCCTACACTCTTCTGTATCATCTAAAAGAAAGAATCGGTCAGAACAGAAACACTTAATTCCAGACCATTTGGTACCTGACACTATTTACCAGCTCCTACCCATAATTCCCTCCTTGGGTGATGGGCTTTACTGTCTTGTAACCCCCCCCCCATGGACTACTTCTAAGTAGTGCGTGGTTGGTCTCTGTCTGTGCAAGTCGGTTTTGTTGTAGTAGCGTTTCTATCTCACTGACTTACAACAACAA
This sequence comes from Acomys minous, assembly GCF_964271855.1. NCBI lineage: Eukaryota > Metazoa > Chordata > Mammalia > Rodentia > Muridae > Acomys > Acomys minous. The sequence goes on from NC_140495.1 coordinate 8,122,559, forward strand.
AGGTCCAGTCCTTGCTCATGGTATGTCAGAGTGTCACCACAGCCAGGACACGGGTCAGTTCCACACGGGAGGAGTGGCTTCATGACACAGGAGAGGAACAGGAACCCTTGGGGAAGTGAGTAATGCTCTAGAAGCCCACACTCCAATGCATATCATAAGGGCACGTTCAAAGTCCAGTGGCAGCAGCAATGAGAGGTTGGCCTTTCTCCTAAGAAGCACAGAAAGAAGGATGGGTAGAAGTAAGTGTTCTCTCTCCATGGGAAAACAAAGGGATAATCTAGCACCCTCTTTCAAATATCTCTCTGGTCTCTGTCTCTGTCTCTGTCTCTTACACACACACACACACACACACACACACACACACACACACACACACACACAGTGTCTGCAGAGGTTTCAAATTACTTCCACTAGCAATACTCCTAGTCTGGGACTCGGCATGCCTGTGGATTCTATCCCTTCGTTGGCTAAAGATGTTTCCTTGAACTACGAGTTGAGACCCCCAGTTCTTCTTCATGATTAATCTTGAGATTTGACTGTTTCATACAGGCATGTGATTTGTTTCGACGTTCTCCCACACCCACCCTCTTTTCCCTGACTCCCATGTACTTCAATACTCTACCCCCATCCTCCCACCCCTTAGATACTGTCCTAGATCCCAGGCCTATGTTTTGCTTTGATGGTCCATTTATTAGAAGCGGGGGGCCATCTGTGTGACCACTGGGCTGGAGTCAGGATTATTCCTTGGATCCTGGTGGGTCAGGAGTGGATACAAAACTGCCAGGGATGATTCCCCAAATTGATCAGTAGCAGATTCTAGCTCAGCACCAACGAGGGAAGACCGTTGGGCCCTCACTGTCTATGCCGGACTGTTGACTGGACTTCAGGGCTCTACAGCCCAACCTTTTCAAATGAGAGAAAAGGAGACTTCTGTCTACAAGAACAGAGGAATCCTAAGTGTCCTTTAGAGCGTGGCCCCGAGAATGGGGAAATGAAAATCCTTCAACATCTAGACCATCAGCAACCAAGTTATATCAGAACAAAGGGGATTATTTAGGATTTCATCAACGGCAAAGTCCTAAACCTCAGGGCAAGGCCTTAATCATGTAAGGGGATTGTGTTCCTCACGTGGCACAAAGGCAGTGTGTTGTTGAGTTGGGACACTGTAATAAAAATTGTCTTACCCTTAATTGTCTACATCATCCACCCAGGCAACCTCTACTTCAGATGTGTATTTTCTCTAGCGAAATGAAGGTAAAAGAACAAAGATTGAAAACGTGCAACAGCCTACTCCTTTCAGATACGATAAATGAGCTCACCCTCTTCCACCAGCTGTGAAATGCTGCTCATATCTCATTGGTCAAAATTGGGTCACTGAATTTGTGCTGCAAAGAAGTCTGAGGTTAAGATCTTCATTATGCTTGAGTTGTTGTTTGTTTGTTTTAATAATGAGGAGCTATAAAAAAATTTTTCAACAATCATACCAAAAGTTCCACTTAGTACCTATGTGATTGTCCTTCGATGACAGCATCTTAGATAACTACTGTAATTATTAAAAATGAGATTTTCTAGATTAGAATTAGCTGGATTGAACCGCTGCGATCTCATGAGTTTATGCATTTATTTATTTTTATTTTAGTGTCCGAGTGGTTTTCTTGAATGAATGTGTGTGTACCATGTGTATGCCTAAGGCCTATAGAGCCAAAAGTAGGTATTGGATCCTCTGGAACCAGAGTTAGTGACAGCAGTGATCCCCTAGGTAGGTCCTGGCAACCATAGGTTCTCTCCAGGAGCATCAAGTGCTCTGAGCCACTGAGCCATCTCTCCAGGCCCTAGTTTCACCAGTTCCCTCACAGAGTTACTTTTAGATGCTTATTCCTGCATGCCTAGATACTCTGGTATTAGAACCTATGTCTGGAGTCATAGAATTTGAGCTGAGATTGTTCCTCTGACACAGAAGACTTCCAGGAGATTATTTTTAGTTACATACATTGAAGCTCTGAATAAAACCAAGGATGCTGCTGGAAATGAGGAAGGGGAGGTGGGTTTAAAACAGCTAGAAGAAGTGTCTACCTCAGAGAGCTGTTGTTTTAAAAAGAAAGAATTTTCCATGATCTTAAAGGCAAGAATAGATTCAAGCCACCCCCACCCTTTCCTTTACCATACATATTCCGTTTGCTCTCCAGAAATCTCTCGAATAAATACTGTATGGCGTGCTTTATCTCCTGTTGCAAGGCTGTAATGGCCCCATTGAGATATGGGCTTTATGATCTCAAGAAATCGCAAATCTATGTGTGAGTTCAGTCCTGCTGAAATCACCCAAGAGACCTAAGAAAGAACAAAGGGGTTTTGTTGATATTGTTCTAGTGAGAATAATTTTCTGCCACAGATCCAAAAGGCAACAATGTATGGGGGAATTGGGGAAGCCAGAGGCTCTCAAGTTGTGTTGCTGTTTGGGCGGGGCACTGGGGATTAGAAATGACCTCTTAAGGAGAGATCCAAGTGTCATTTGCAGGCCAGTCCCACAACTCCCTGGACAAAATCCAGCAGTTTGCTTACCCTGGGACCTGACAAACATCTTGTCCCTTTGTTTAACATGAAATTCTCAAAACCTATAACGAGGAGGAGCAAGTGAAGGGACATTTGGAGAGTATTAATAAAAGCAACACGTGTGTGTGTGTGTGTGTGTGTGTGTGTGTGTGTGTGTGTGTGCCTAGAAAGTACAGATACATCTTAAAAATAGCACTTATTAAGTGCATTTGTTCTATCAAAACAAGGGCAAGTTTGATAGGGTTGATTGATTGGTGAGTAATAAGGGCAATCTCATTAAATTGTAATGGGTTACAGAAGATTGGTTCTCCCTACAATCATTAGCTAATGATGAGTCTACAGCAAGCACAGCTATTATAATCAGCTGTTCAGACCCAAGATAATGACAGCAGCCCAAGCGCCGGGTAAAATTACCTGCACACATTTGCAGAATTTCATTATTCGGCAGCATCAGGCAACTTCACGGGGGGTGGGGTGGGGGGGCAGGGGGAGGGTGTTTTTCCAGAAATGTGATAGTTGGAGTCTTGGCCATACGAGACAGAAAATGATGGTGAGCCCTTCATCCTAGTTCTCTTTGGCTTGAAACCACGTTGACCTCAGTAGAGTGCAAAGAAAAGTATATTCCAAAACTTTCAAGGCCAGACCTTTTTTGTTTTGGTTTGGTTTGGTTTGGTTTCGGTTTTGGTTTTTCAAGACAGGGTCTCCCTGTGTAGCCTTGGCTGTCCTGGACTCATTTTGTAGACCAGGCTGGCCTTGAACTCACAGCAATCTACCTGCCTCTGCCTCCCAAGTGCTGGGAATACAGGCGTGTGCTACCACGCCTGGCTAAGGCCAGACCTTTGGATACCTTGCTGCTTCCACCAACGTCTCCAGGGTATACACCCTAGGAAATCAGAGTCTCTGTGTGAGAAATTTGAGGCACAGAAATGGTGGGCTATCTTTGGCAACAACAGGTGCTTCAAATTTTAGTCTCCCCCAAGACTAGACGTCCAGCCAGCCCTCACAACATGCTAGGCATGTAAGCAGAGCTACCTTAGTCTGTTCAGCCCAGACTGGCCACTGGCTAAGTTCTGTGGAAGGACCCTGGTCAGTGCTGTGTGGCAGAAATTATCTCTGTGTAGCCTGCCATGTTCTGACTACTGCCCAAAGCTGCTCAATGCAGGCCAATTAATTTCCTAAGGTACTGAAACCCTGAATGATCTGTCCTTAGTTCAAACCCCAGGTAGACATGGCTCTATTCAGGAATACAAACACACTTGTAGCATTTTTTTTTCATTCTAAGTAGCAGGCATGCATCTTAGGAAGCTCACTAAGCATGCTTCCCACTTCAGTCATCTCTCTGAGGAGGACACAGCAGAACTGTGTAGCTTGTTATGTCCACCCTGGTAAGAGGCAACAGGGCTGGGTTCCAAAGCCAGGCCTGACTCGGAGACTGTGCTCCTAACATCTGCAGTAATAACCACAGCAGCTGCTTATAATATCAGATTTCAGAGTCTGGTGTGGTAGAGTGTGTCTGTAAGCTCAGCACTTGAGTGGTGGGTGCAGAAGGATCAGAGTTCAAGGCTAGGCTTGGCTACCCAATGAGTCTGAGGTTAGCCTGGGTTACATGAGGTCCTGTCTCAAGAAGCTGAAATCGGGTTGGACCATATTGACTCAAGCACTTAAAGGCAGCTCCAGTGGGTCCCACGTTTAGATGGCTGTTGCTGCTGACATTCGCCCTCCCTGCTTCATCTGGGACAATGTTCGTGAAAGTTTGGTGGGACCAGATGCCCCGCTATAAAACCCCATGCAAATGACTGAGGAAGGGACTCAGATCACAAGAGTCTCTTTGTAAGAACACGAGGGAATGGACAAAAGAAGAGGGAGATTTTTGGCCGAGATCAGGATCAGAAGCAGCTGTGATCACTGTGCACTGCTCTGCTGTGAGCATCATGAATCCGCAGTCGAGCGCACACACTCAGCCCCACGCCTCCAGGGCTCAGCTTGCTCTCTCTGTTTCCTCCTCCACACCCTTTTATGTTCCAAAGTTTGCGTTTTTGTTTGATTTTGTTCTAATTAATGCAATGTAATTTGTCTGTCATTTGTGGGCTCTTGTAACCTTTTCTAAATGCCCTTTAGAGGCAAGCAAGGTATATAATAATCTATTAATAAAAATGATGTCTTGGCTTGCTGCCAAGCCTGATGACCTGAGCCTGACCCTTAGAACCCACATGCTAGAAGAATGTCTCCCCTAAGTGTGACTTCCATCTAACATGCTTTGGTGTGTTCTTGCAAAGGTGTGCATGTGTGCATGCTCACACACACACACACACACACACACACACACACACACACACACACCTACAGTTAAACAAACAAGCACTTCTCAAAAACTAAAAGAAAATAAAATGATGCCAGGCTATGAACATAGGTCAGTGTAGAACTCTTGCTAAAGATACACAAATCAAAGCCCTGAGTCCAATGTGCAGCACGGCAATAAATAGAATAAAAACATGTCCACTAAAAAGACTGCACACTTACTGACAAGACTCTCTTGAGTGGTAGTGTAAGCAAGCAAATAATCCTAGCAGTCAAGAGGGAGAGACTGGAGGATCACAGACTACCTGAGTTAGAGAGAGAGCTCCAAACCAATCAAAATCCAAAGGGCTGAGGATGTGACACAGTGGTAAAGCTCCTGTATATTGTGTGCTAGGTTCTGACTTTGATCCCGTAGCACAGAAGATTAAAAAAACAGTTCTGAGTATTTTTAGAAGTAGCATAGCTTTTGAAGCTCTGTGTATGTGTTCAAATTGTGTGTGTGTGTGTGTATACACAATTTGTATCAGAATCATGCATACTTAGAAAATAAGTCAAGTTTCAGAATTGTATAGCAGTTTTAAAAATTCATTGGTGAGTGTAGCAGTACACTAGGGCCGTGAGGGCAAGAGGGGGGAAGGAGTTCAAGGTCATCCTAGGCTATTTTGTGAGTCCCTAAGCCAGCTAGGCCCACATTCGACCCTGGCTCAAAAAAACAAAAGAAGAATAGGAATGTAGCCCATTAAGAAAAGGTGGCTCGATGAAGAAGAAGAATGTTTTTATAAACAGCATCAATTAGTGTTTTCTTAGGTGAACGAAGCAGAGCAGTGATGTAAGGAAACTTAAAAGTCAAGTCATTCCTCAGCTGCGCCATGATGGAGCTGCGGTGGTGTAGGGGTAGACAGGGTGATGACTGTCACTCCCTTATGAGCTACTGTCAGCTGCAGAAAGTAAGGGCAGGCATCTCTAGTGACGTAACGATGGCTCACGAGAGGAGAAGAGCTCGCTTCTACCCCAGAGGACTCTGGAAGGCTTCTTCCATATTAGTCTCCCTGAGCACTGCTGTCTACGGCTGCACCCTCATTTTCTTATAAGCTAGTCTGCCCTTAAAGTACATCAGGTTCAGCAGTCAGGGACATGAGCGAAGGTCAAGATAGAAGGAAGAGGGCCAAGGAGATGGTCAGTGGTTACACCTGATGACTCTTGGGGCCCAAGCTGTGCAAAGGGGAAAATGACTTCTGTTGAGTTGTCCCCTGACCTCCACACACACACACACACACACAGACACACACATGCACCAGAGCACATGTGCTTCCCCCAATAAATAAAATAAATTCAATACAATTTAAAATAGTTTGGGGTGGGTGGGTGGGGTAGGTGTGGGCGTGGGTGCATGTGCCTCCACAGGCACTGGGTGCCCTGGAGTGAAAGTTATGGAAAGTTGTCAGCTGCCACCACATAGGTGCTGGGAACTGAACTCGGCTCCTCCAGAAATGTAGTAAGTGCTGTAACTGAGGCACCTCTCCAGCCCCTAAAAAGGTGACCTTTCTGAAGAGACAAGGACGAGTTCCTGGTTCTCACAAGTTAGGTTTTTCTCCTTCGCGAAGCCCTTGGGCTTCACAGTTGTGTGGAAAGTGTCATTCTGCCTCTGAAACAGTATTCCTGGCTTCTCTTGGCTCGTGCCCATGTGTGTAAAATAAAAGTTCAGATCCACACTGAGAGTGAGTGTTACATAGAAACTATACCCAGTGGTCCCTGCCAGGAAGATATTCTTCCTTCCAGTCAATAGGGCAGTATTTTGTAATTGTTCTAACTACCTGACACAGGCTCCCATCCAATGAGGAATTCAATAAAAAAACAGGAGAACAAAGAAGGCCAAGGCTTTGCAAACGGGTGGAATTCAGGTTGTCCTTGATGACACTGTGACATGGTGAGGCAGACTGTCATCCAGGCCTGGGAACCTCCAGCATGGTTCTGAGACTACAGAGCATCTGGGGACATTCTTTGGCAGGGATAATCTCCCTCTCAGGTAATAAGATTGTTTCTAGAAATTAAACCAGGAAGTTCTTAGGAAAATTATACCTCTTTTTCATTTATCACAAAAAAAAAAAAAAACAACCCTGCGGATTAATTAAGCATATGTGTATTTGTTTCTGTATGGTATTGATTTCAGTTCAGAATTCAAACCCATCTTCTCACAGGGAAAAGCCTGCTCCTGAGCCAGTTTGAAACCCTAATTACTTTATGTAGTGCCCCCCCCCCAAACCTGGCTCTAATTGTTCTTCACAAACAAAGCAAATGTGTCTGTCAAGCTTGGATGAGTAGAACTAGAGAACTCAACATTTTCTGTAATTTCTCCTGAGATGTCATTCTATGTGACAAAATCCCTGCTCCATTAGGATGTGAACATGGACCCGAAGCAGAGATGGTGGGTTTCCTTCACAGGGGGAGTTTCCTAGGACCCAACACCGTAATCAAGAGGGATGTTTTATTAATATTTTGTTACATTTATTTATGCTCATGGCATGCATAAAAAGAGAACAGCTTACTGGAATTGTTCTCTCTTTCCATGCTGAGGGTGTGGCATGCAGTTCAGGTGGCCAGGCTCGGCAGCAAGGGCCTTTACACTGGCCCACCATCTCACTGACCCATCTTGCTGTCCCACCGTCTCGCTGGCCCACTGTCTCACTGGCCCACCATCTGTCTCACTGGCCCACCATCTCACTGACCCGTCTCGCTGGCCCACCATCTGTCTCACTGGCCCACCATCTCACTGGCCCACCATCTCGCTGGCCCACCATCTCTCTGGCCCACCATCTCGCTGGCCCACCGTCACACTGGCCCACTGTCTTGCTGGCCCATCGTCTCGCTGGCCCACCATCTCACTGGCCCACCATCTCGCTGGCCCACCGTCACACTGGCCCACCGTCTCGCTGGGCCACCGTCTCGCTGGCCCACCATCTCACTGGCCCACCGTCTCGCTGGCCCACCGTCACACTGGCCCACCGTCTCGCTGGCCCACCTTCTTGCTGGCCCAAAAGGAACAGTTTCATTGACTAACAAAACTAAGCCTTCCCTCCCAGCTCCCAAGGTCTCAACTTCACCTCTTAGTCTCCTGCTTTCTTCTTTTCTTTCTTAGTGTAATTTCTTTTCATTTCTTATTAATGTTTAAAACCTCTTTGCAGAGTCCCTGTCAGGCACCATGTTGAGTGACTCAGAGGAACACCAAGGCGATAAGGGACGAACTCAAGTGGGCTCAGAAGCAAATGATGTTCCACACAAAGCAATGAAACAGTAACAACTGACCAAGCTAGTGAAACTGGAAGGCTCAGCACTAAAACGTGCCCCCAAATGCAAACATTAGTGGCTACTTATACCTCAATTCCTCATTGGCAATAAGAAAATTGAACTGACCTCTTGTCAGCATTCTGTATCTTTTTTTTTTTTTTTTTGTTACCCTGCATCTGTCCGGTTGGGGGATTTCCATTTGTTTCATTTCCACTTCTAATTCCTGTTTGTGTCTTAACTGAAAAAAAAAAAAATCAAGCTAAAATCCTAAGTGGGCCTCAGAGTCATGCTGCTGAGTGGAGACAGTTGATAAAGATTATCCCCCCTTTTCTCCCAGCCTTGGGGGGATGAAGGCTGAGTGGATTAAACAGATTTGAACTGAACCAACAAAGGTTTATGAAAGGCCAAGCTGTGAGCTTGGCAGCAGGGCAGAAAACACTTCTGGATCCTCTGGCTGAGGAAGGGAGTCAGCCTCCCTCTTTAAAACAAAACAAAAGACAAGGATCAACTCACTTAGGACACCTTAAAATGAGATAGTCCTGATGTTGGGCACCTGTAATCCTAGCACTAGGAGAGTGGGGTGGTGGTGGTGGGGTAGAGGCCTGAGGATCAGGAGTCCCCTGGCCTAGAACTCACCAAGGTTAGGCTGGCTGGCTGGCTAGAGAGCCTCAGAGATTTTCCTCCCGCTCCCCACCCCCACCCCCATCCCTTGTTTTCCCCCACCTCACCACTACCAGTGCTGTCATAATGTGGGTGCTACCATGTCTGACCTTTTAGACTTGGATTCTGGGGATAGGACTGAGGGCTTTTTACCTGTTGAGCCATCTCCCCAGTCCTGAACTGCCTGTTAAAAATCCAATGACCAGATCTGTTGTGGCACTGACCCTCATGCCATCTTCTATCCCCGTAAGCTCACCTTGTGACTAAATTCACAACATCCGTACATGTGTGCTGGAGTAGGACACATTCAAACCATGGCTCAGCTAATTAGAGCATTTTTTTTTTACTTAATTACATTTTGTATTCTTCATAAAAATTCCCAGGCAGACAAGTGATCCAAAACATCTTAAGTCAGCTCCATAAACTCATTTTGAGAAGAGGTCTGTGGCCCACGGAAATTTAGAAAATCCCTGTCTCCCCAAACGACTAATATTAGGATGCTATTCTCAGTGAATAACACTTCATAAATATAAACGATATCCCATTCCATTACATTAAAGAGACAACACTAATCCCGTTGCTGCCACCTGAAATCCAACCCTCACCTGTGTGACTGTCGAAAAATCTGAACAATGTCTTTGGAAATTCTGAACTAACCAGTCAATTAACAGAGAAGAGCCTGTCATCACGCTTGCACCCTAACCAGACACTGCATAGCTCTCTGTCTCTGATTTACCTGTGCAGTTATTTTAGGGGGTTGACCCATTCATTGGTTAGATGGTTGCTTGCTTTTTTTGAGCTAGGATTTCATTCCACTCTGCGGCCCGGTGGTCTAGTTTCATTCTGTTATAGTCGTAAAAACATCCCAGCGAAAAGCGACGTTCCGGGGAGGAACAGATCTAGTTTACACTTCCAGGTTATAGCCCATCACTGCAGACAAGGCAGGAACTAGGAACCGCTTACTCATGTCAGTTACATAGTCACGAACTACATATTTAAGTAGCCTGCTTGATGGCTCTGCTGGGCTAGCTTTCTTTGCTCACGCACAGTCCGGGGGCTCAGGCCATGAAATGGCTCCACCTAGGTTCAGAATGGGCCTTCCCATCTTGATGATCTAGACACGCCCCCACAGACACGCCCACTAGTCAGCCTGATCTAGGCAATGCCTCCTGAAGACTACTCCTCTCCCAGGGCGTTCTAAGCTGTGGCAAGTTAGCATCAAGGCAAGTGCTGTGCCACCAAGCCACATCTCCGGCGCTTGCCGGCTCTAATAACCTGTTGGTCACTCACACAGCAAGATGATGCAAATTTTTACCAAGACACGCCCCATCCCCCCGTATATCACAACAATTGCATGCAAATAAAAATAAATATGCAAAATATAGTATGCAAATAAGCTCTTCTGGAAATGCTAACCCTATCAGTTCTATCTGACACCCAGGGAACAGCTTCCTGTGCTCCCCGGTCACTACATTTAGTTCAATTGAGAGAGTAATTGGTTTCATTCAAAGTACTAATAGATTGGACATCTCACTGTTTAATCCACCATCTCTTTGTTTTCTTTTTTCCTCTCTCTTCACTTCTCGTGTGTGTGTGTGTGTGTGTGTGTGTGTGTGTGTGTGTGTGTGTGTGTGTGTGTAGGGCAGAGGATAACCTTGGCTTCTGTCCCTCCAGCCCTGCTCACGACCTTCTTATTTTGAACCAGTCTCTCACTGGGACCTGGGGCCTGCTGGGTAGTCTGGGCTGGGTGGCCAGAGAGCCTCAGGAACCCTGTCTCTGCCTCCTCAGTGCTTGGATGACAAGCACACCCCCCCCCCCATGCAGCTGTTTAATTTTGTACTTCTCAGTAGGTTCTGGGGACCAAGCTAGAGCGTCCAGTTTACCCACCAAGCAGTCTCTCCTAACCTGTGCTGCTTTCCGCTCTCCCCATGAGACTATGCAGAACGAGGTTCCCCGCGAAAATGAACACACCTCTCTATTGGGATTTCAAGAAAGGCCTTTACAAGTTCCAGCAGGTTTTAGCTGAGGTCCTCCTCACCTGTCTCCTATGGAAGCTCTACCCCAGATCCTTAAAAGGGCGTTCTGTTCCAGCTACCTTCCACCCAGGAGGCACCCACTTGTGTTTATGTTGTTGTTGGAGGCCTGCGTGCTCAGGAAGAAAGTAGGTCAGCGGTAGGAGCAGAAATCAGTCTCTCAGATCTAAACAGCTAACAAGAATTTTAGTAAACATTTTTTTCTCAGAGAGATAAGTACTTAGGGCTTTACTGTGCATAGAGACACCACCCCGCCCCCCAAAGCATTTAATCATGATGTGAGGAGAATAATAGTTAGGAGGGGCTCCTTGATGACCACATAAGCAGACTCCCTCCAGAAACACACACCAGAGCAAGAACTGGGTTCTCCTGCCTCTTCAGTCTGTGCAACTCATGAGGCTGGCCACACACATATGTCAGAGGTCAGCCACCACCATGGTCACAAGAATGGAGACTCCGCCTTCGTGTCCCCACTTCCTATCCCTGGTCAGATGTCTTCAGTGGCAACACTAAAACCTACTCAAGCTTTCTGACTCAGTTTCCATCTGCAAAGATTAAGACTGTGTACTATTTTGTCGAGATGGGCAGGGAACCTACTCTCTTCGTTCATTGATTATTGCACAGCAAAGCATTCTGGGATTGGGCAGAGCCAGCCTGTGTTACAGAGCTCATGGGTTCTCCTGTGTTGTCTTGGGAGTTCAAGTAGCATAGTTGTTACAGCTTGCCTGAATTCTGCTCAGCTGAGAACTCTCCAGCCCGTGCATGGCAGAAAGCCAAACCTCTCCAGACTTCTGTTCCTTTGAGTCTGGCACCTAGGCCAAAATGACCCTGCTGGTGCTTTGGTGTCCCATGCCACAAGCTCTAACACCTTCCTCAATAGCCCTCCTGCTGCTGGAGTAGTATCCCAACACAGCCAACTGATGCGAGGCCCAATCTAGCTCCAGCCCACCCCAAATTATGTATCCTACTGTCCATAGGAAGCCCTGAGAGTGAGCTCCTATGCCAGGGCCACACTAGACCATCTTCTCACCACAACGTGAAACTGGTTTTGGCATGGTGACAAGCACCCTTTGGAATCACACAGAAGATCATGGCAGCTGGTTCTCATGTCTCTAGTGAACTTTCTCCCTTTACTCATACCGTTCCCCTAAGTCTCTTTCTGGTGGGAGTTCTTTCTCTATAAATCATGTGGTGACCGCACTTACGAAAATCCCTGAAAGTGTCATGAACTATGGTGCCGTCCTACCTCTGCCCTTCAAACTATGTATCCCAGGATGATTTTGGGTGGCCGAGGGATGCCCAAGTGATGCGCCTTTGTTGTTTATAATCTGAAGGCTCCTAAGGAATGCCAAGAGGCCATTGGGGAAAGGTGCAGGAGAAAAGTTATGTAACATGAGCGACATACAACGGGTAGCTATGGATTGCTGGCATGAGGCAGAGCGAAGAGCAGTGAAAAACAGTGCTCTTCTCATAGAGATACTGTGGGTTTGTTTTTAAGGTTTTATTTGCATATTTGCCTCAAGAGCTGTGGAAAGTTATGTCAAGCCAGTGAAATCCATATCCACTAAGGAACAGGTAAGGCCATTGAGAGCCATGGTGGGTAGATGGACAAGGCTCAAGTCAGATGCTCACACACCATTGCCAGCACCCTACATGGCTCCAGAAAAATGAGCATACACAGAAAATAAACCTCCAAAAGAATCACAGCTTTTCGTAACAACTCTGTCAACTGGACACAGCTGACTTTCAAACCCAGAGCCTATGGGGAGGGGCACTTCCAATTCAATAACCTCTTCCTTTTTCCTCCCTCCTAGGCCCAGGTGAGATAGCTAGGACTCAGAATGACAGGAGCTCTGGTGGCATTAGAGAGCCGCCAGATTGACTCTGCCAGGTTAAAGTCTAAAGTTTGTTTCACATGAGAAAACAAAAAACAAAAAAAACTTTTTTTACCTTCAAAGTTCCTTAACTAATAAAGGCAGACAACCAAAACCCTTTAAGATTCTAGATCTATGGCAAGGGGAAAGAGAGTTCTATGATTGATCATGAGAGATGCATAAAACAACGGGAATGGGGCCAGAGGAGCGTGAACTGGAGGTCAGGGAAGGGCCATCACTCCAACACCTGTCCCAGTATCCACCAAAGAGCAAAACAGCCTAACAGCCAGTGTTCCCCTTTGCTCAGCTGGTCCTTCAGGGGTATTGCATTATTCAGTTTTCCATCCCTATAACAAACACTAACGATCACTATAAGAAGAAAAATGGTTTGTTGGTTGGTTGGTTGGTTGGTTGGTTGGTTTTTGTTTTGCTCATGGATTTGAAAGCTCATGGCCAGCTCAGCTCCCTTGTTTAGACCCAAGGCAAAACCACACATCATGATGGAGGTATGTGGCCAGCAAAACTGCTCATCTCCTGGCCAAGATGCAAAGGAGAAGGAAGAGGCTACAAGCTCTTCAAAGGCTCCCAGTCAATGGCCTCACCTCTTACAGGCTGCACTGGTTAGGTTTATTTTGTCAAAGGGACACAAGCTTGAAAGAGGAAGTCCTGCTTGAGAAAATCTCTCTATCAGATTGGCCTGTAGATTGCAAGTCTGCGGAGCATCACTATGGGCGATGTCTTCCCTTGGCAAGTGGTCCCAGCTTGTATGAGAAAGCAAACTGAGCAAGCCAAAAGGAGCAAGCCAGTAAGCGGTGTTCCCCCTTGGTCTTTGCTTCAGTTCCTACCTCTAGGTTCCTGCCTTAAGTTCCTGCCCAGGCTTCCCCCTTTGGTGTAGTGTGATCAGCACATGAAAGCCAAATAAATTTTTTCCTCTCAAGTAGCTTTTGGTCATGTGTTTGTCACAGCAATGCATTAACCTTTTATAGCATTTGACCTTTGGATGACCTTCAAGATGTAAATAATAGCTGGTGACCTGAAGGTTACTCAAGGAGACAAACTTCCTTCATGAGCAGACCTCCCATGCCACTCGTCTTATTTTTCTCTTGTTCTGCCTTCCTTCTCTTGCCCTGCCATTGCTTTGGGGTGTTTGTTTGTTCTGTGTTTTGTTTTTTGAGACAGGGTCTCTTTCTCCATAGTCTTAGGTGTCTTGGAACTGCACATAGACCACTCTGGCCTTGAACTCACAGAGATCTTCCTGCTTCTGACTATGCAATGCTGTGGTTAAAGGGGCGTGCCTCATGCTCTGACAAACCTACCATTGTTTCTGAACACTAATGCAGACATCCATTCTTTCTGGTTGGGGCGGAAGTTAGATGGAAGAATCACAGATCAAAGCACACAACTTGCAATAAAGTCATTTACCTACTGCATGAGTAAGACCAAGCCCAAGGTGAAGCTTTGATTACAAAGGGCTCCTTAGCTACAGGCAGAGTCCAGTCAAGGTTTCAAGACGGCTAGAGAAGGCGTGGGTGTCACTGTTCAGCGCAGATCCCCCTAGAGCAGTCTCCTGGGTCCTGACTCACCTCCAACACCATGTTTTTTACTTTTGTCGCTCTAGCCTCTGCCTTAGAACACCACATGGCATATAAAATCAAGTTTTTCAGCCAGAATATCACAGTTACACCTCTACATCTTCTCCAGAGCACATCTCTCATTCTCCAGAGCAGCACCCCACCTCTTAGGCTGAATTTAAAGGTTGCCTTGATTCTTGAGATCACTCCAGAACCTTGCCAGATAACTTCCCCTCATTCATTCCTTCATTCATTCATCCACCCATTCATTTGACAAACACAGTACTAGGATCCTAAGAATTTAATCTTCCAGGCAGATATGACGATGGCTTGTACCCTTAGTTCCAACACATGGGAGGCAGAGGTAGATGACTTTTTACTATAACTGAACCTCAAGAGTTGTATGATTCAAGTTCCCTTGATAGGTTGGAGGGACACAATGCCAGAATCCCAGGATTAGCTTATAAAACATACTTGCCTCATCTGTCGCAATCTGAGAGATTTGAATTTATGTCTGATGATGGTTTTATTGCGACTTAAGAGAGAGCTGATCATACATAAACAATATTTCTGTATTCTTTAGTGTAGCCTGGCGTTAAGCTTACTGTAGTAGAAGAGTAGTGGCTAAAGTGCACTGGCCGGTGGATGTGATGGGGACCCCCAACTGGGTCCATGTCATATGAATGTGTTGATGGATGCAGCTGAGATCATCAGAAGTTCACAGCATCCTCAAGGATCATTTTCCTCTGT
Source organism: Acomys minous (assembly GCF_964271855.1). Taxonomy (NCBI): domain Eukaryota; kingdom Metazoa; phylum Chordata; class Mammalia; order Rodentia; family Muridae; genus Acomys; species Acomys minous. Next base: position 8,137,580 of record NC_140495.1, read on the forward strand.
GTTTTTTTCTCCTTTGTGTTTTTCATCATCACCAGTCTGACTTCCCTCATGACAGCAGGCAGGGCCTCTGGGGGGCTGTACTTCCTTCTTTACTTCAAAATAGAGAAGATACAAAGTATAAAGGAGACTCCACAGTTTCACTCTAATGGTTAGTGTTCATGTCAGTGCCTCTAAATTAAGAAGAAAGATGGGGCATCTTGCTTACTGTTATGTCTAGAGCCTGAAGGTAGTCACCTCCATGTAAACCTTATATCCCATATTCAGAGAAGGAAGCCTAAGACAAACGCTCAAGGGCCACCAGAATGTCACTGCCAAGGAAGAGAGAGCAGTCTGTCTGAGTTGCCTTGCCTACTCATCCTGGTCTCATGTTCACGAGAGCAGACTGCAGAAGCAGGGAGTCCATGGGTTGAGTTGAATGAACTTACCCACAAGATAATTATAGTCTAGGACTGGAACTCAGTAAGTGACCAATAAAAGTAATATTGTGTGATAAATCAGTATCGTGAAAAACAGAAATGCAGGCTTGGAAGCACCTGGGCTCATATCCAAGTTCTGCTATGCACCAGTTGTGGGGCCTCAGACACAGTTCCTTGGCAGTGAACGTATATATAAAGACACTTCATAATCATGGGCAGTTCAGCTTCACATAAAACAAAACCAGACTGGAAATGTTCCAACTGCGAGATAGTCAATTACCTCATGTTGGAGAAAGTCAGAGTGGGTGAGTAAAGGTATGAGTGACATCATTGCCAAAAACCAAAACTGCTCTTTTGGTGCTGGTGTCCTTGCTCAGTACTAACTCTTCATGCTTGCTAGCTGGTTATAGCATCATTACCACTAGTCACAAACAAGCTCACAACCCCCAAGAGGAAGCCCTTCGTGTCTTCAGATGAGCAATGAGATTGTCATAAACTTCTTTTGTCTTGTCTGCCTACCTACCCCTCAGCCCCAGCAAATTTTTCTGTTTGCTTGAAGGGTACCACATACCCACGTCTTGAACTCTAGAGGGCAAACTGGTAAAGTTGCATGAGGGATGCAGAGGGATGAATGTTCATTCTCTTTGATTGTGCAGGGAGAATGCTTTCCTTCCTGAGGACTATGTGCGTCCACAGAAAGGAAGCCCACAAACAGGATGTGCAGTATGCTACAGTGTGGAAGACCATGCATTGCTGTTTTGTGACATAGTTCTGTAAAGCCCCAAATACAAGAACCACCCAGGAGGCACTTTAGAGCCCAGTGAGATTATCTCCTTCTTGTGTGGCTCTTCCTGGTCTCTTTCCTGGTGCTGTTTTAGAAGAAATGTCTTCTGCATCCTCTAAGGTGATGCTTATGGCCATCGAAGATAACTGTGAAGCCTTTTATTTGCGTTCACTCATTAAATCCCATCTCTATCGTGCGAGCATCCAAAAAAGAGATGAGTGGTCCATACAATCATCTCTACATAGGCCTCCCAATGGGAGAACCTTATAAAGATGGCACTGACCAGGATCTCACCTTAGAAAGTGATGTCCATAATTGGAGAGAAATACCTGGCGTGTCCTGGTATATATCCCCATGCATGTGTGCATGTGTATTTGGTGTATGTAAGAGAGGTAAGAGGTATGGTGCATGAGCCCATTCACATGCAGAGGTCACAGGAGTGCATAGGTGTCCTGCTGTCTTGCTCATTACTCTCCACAAAATTCTCTTGAACATAGTCTCTCGCAGGAGGTAGGCCTGTGAGTTCTGGAGATCTTCTTGCCTCTGTGCCTCACCCACTCACACACTGTCTTTTCAGGAACTCCTACAACCACATCCATCCTCTTATGCAGCACCAGGGACTCAAGATCAGGCTCTCATGTTTGTGCTGCACATGAGCTTTCCCACCACCCAGCTCCCAGCTCCAAGGAAAATGCGTTAAAGTCCATTTATGTAACCATGAAAGAAGTGAATATATTTCACTAAGGGCAGGTGGCAGAGATGAAAAGAGAATGACATAGTAAAGGCACTCATGAAACAAGTCACATAAAACATTACATATTAAGTGCAAATAACGATGTTATAATTGTCTTTGAGGACATTGTTTGATCTGTGGAGGGGAGGCAACATGATAAGGAAAGATGTCAAAGGTGCCTTTCCCAAGCGGCTTCCTCTGGATTCCCAAGGAGCCAGTAGGGTCTGATAGCATGCTAGTCGCAGAAAGACTAACTGGGAGAGGTTGGAAGGGCTTTATTATAAATTGAAGATAAGTATTTATGGTAGCAATTCTAAGCACTAAGGAACGGGTTCATTGTCAACTTTGGGATAGAGGCAACCTTTGAAATACCCGAAAGCCCAAGTGGCAAAAGCTTGCTGGTGAGTCCGTAGGTTAATCATTGCATCCCCGTGAGACTTGCACAAGTCCTTATGCAAGAATAGGAATCATGCTGTGCATTCCTCACTGGTCACTAATGCCCAAGTGTTTTGTTACCAAATAGTCTTTGCCGTTGTTCTTAGCATACAGAGAACTATTCTGCACCAAGCAAGGACAGCTTGTCATCAAGTGTATGATTGGGTGTGCTGAGTGGGAGATTCTAAAAATGAAGGACTCGGGGCCTCCCCAAATCCTGCTGCCAGGCAACATGTAGAGGGGGAAGTCTTGGGTGGAATTTGGATACATGTGCCCGTGTTTATTAACAAGCCAGCAGGGAGCAGCCTCTGCTACAAACAAAGATAAAGACCCACTCTTAGCCACTGTGCATGCTCTGACCAATTCTTGGTCATTGTACATGCTCTGACCAACTCCTGGCCACTGTACATGCTCTGGCCCACTCTTAGCCGCTGTACATGCTCTGGCCCACTCCTGGCCACTGTACATGCTCTGGCCTACTCGTGGCCATTGTACATGCTCTGGATAGCAATCTCTCTAGCATTCTAGAGCAGTTAGTTTGAGATGAATGTTAGATTCCAAAACTGGCTGAACATGGGGTTGAGTACTTGAGGTTCAGGCTCCGTTCCACAGGACAGAGATTTGCATGCCTTGTTCATGGCGCAGTAAAACTATTACCACACAGTTTCTTCAGCCAATCCCCATATCTCAAGTGCTGGTCATTTCACCAATGAAAATTTATTTCTGACCTCCATTATGTAATTCACAAATGCTTGTAAGTTGAGGATAAAAATGGCTGGCACATGACAGAAGCTGTCTGTGGATGGAGTCTAAAAGACTGAGATGGCTCAGTCAGTAAATGTGCCCTGAAAACACAAGGACCTGAGTGTGAACCCCAGGACCCGCATCCCAAGCCAGATGTGGTGGTGCCTTCCTGCCTGCAATCCCAGCACTGAGGAGGTGAAGACAGACAGATCCATGCAGCTCTCTGGACAGACTTCCTCATCTACAAGGTGAGATTCAGAGCAGTGTGAGACTATGTAAGACAACCAAAACACAAGCAATAACCAAAAGGGAAAGGGAACAAAGGAAGGAAGGAAAGAAGGAGGAAGGAAGGGAGGGAGTGAAGCAGGAGAAAGGGAAGGAGGGAGGGAGGGAGGGACAGAGGGAGGAAGGAAAGTAATTGGCTCCACAGAAACAGTAGCTGAAGAGCTGAGGTTGTCCTCTGCCCTTCATGTACATGTACACACTCATGTACATGCACTCCCATATTACACTGCACCTACACACACACACACACACACACACACACACACACACAGGCACATAAAGGCTATCACAGATGAGTGGGGGAGACTGGTATGTGGCTGGTGATGGCAGCAGATGGCAGAGTTTCCTGGAGCCTGAGACAGATTCAGGCTCTGCCTTTACCCAGTTTCTTTATGGGTCGGGTTCCTCACTTGTCCAGTGGGTATGTTAACACCTGTGAGTATGTTCACGCAGCCGCCACCTGAACGGTGTTAGGAGGAATGAGCACGTGTGTGTCAGTTTGAATGAGGGCATATGTGGCAATTGGAATGAGGATATTCTCCATAGACGCTCGTGCACTAGGACACCTGGTGCCAGCGGATTACACTGTTGGGGGCTTGGGGTGGGCAAGTGTTGGGAAAAGTGCAGCCTTGCTGAAGGAAATATGTCACCAGGGCCAGATGCTCTCCACTTCCAGTTAGTTAGCTGTGCCTGCTTGGTCTTTACAGTTAAGATGTGATCTCTCAGCTTCCTGTTGCAGCTGCCTGCTACCATGCCTCCTCCCCCAGCAGATGGACCTTCCCTCCCTCAGGAGGGACCCTTCCTTCTCTGTGTTGCTTTGGTCTTAACACAGCAACAGAACAGCAACAAGACCGTGTTCATACATCACTGATAACCAGTGTCCCAGGGGAGGCTGCCTTTTGCAATCAGGACCCTCGGTGTCACCCTGCATCTCCTCAGATACCATATTCTGCTAAGCTGAGTGTCTTAACGTTGGCCTAGAATTTTTTCTTGGTTGTTTTTTTCCCATTCATTCATTCATTCATTCATTCATTATTTGAGACAGGGGTTCTTTATGTAGCCCTGGCTGTTCTGGAACTCACTCTGCAGACCAGCTGGCCTTGAACTCACGGAGTTCCCTCTTCTCTCCGGTTTATTAGCAGATTTCTTTATTTCACGTAGAACTAATGGCACATGCATCGGTCACGCCTCCTATCGTGTGACCTGAGTGGTGATTGGTTTGGCGTTTCTCCTCCTGCTATTTTCTGAGGCTATAGAGTTCAACACGGCATCTTTGCTTACTCACGCCCCTAGGACATGTCTTAATTTGCTTTCTGCTTGCTGCTGTGACAAAGCACTGACCAAAGCCACCTTGAGAATGGAAGTCCCCCCAAGTCATTTGGCTTACATGTCCCAATTAGAGTCCACCACTGAGGGAGCTGGAGCAGGGGCAGACACAGGAACCGGAGGGAGACACTGCTGCTGGCTTGCTCTCCATGGCTTGCTCAGCCTGCTTGCTTAGGGCATTGTACACAGCGGCATACCAAACATTAATCACGAAGATGCCCCCACAGACACGGCCGCAGATCAAGCTGACAGGAGCCACCCCCCAGCTAAGGTTCCCTTTTCCACAAGTGACTCCAGTTTGGGTCAAATTGACAAAACCTAAGTGGCACAGTGTAGAAGGGAAGGCATGGCTCATGGCTGACTTCGAGTTCCGTCCTCTGTGTGTTTCCCCCATATTCTTAGCTTGGACTGTGTCTGAGTTGGGTCGTCTGAGGATATTTAGAATCCATACCTAGTAATTGGTTTCTGATAGAGAAAAATCTCTTACAGATGAGTGGAAGGAATATTCCTGATATACAGCCCCGGGAAAAGCCAGCCTTCCTAGAGTAATGGGTGGCCAATGTGACTGGATCAACACGGCTGGCAAAAGCCAGGCAACTTTAGAGAGATGGTCGGCCATCATGGCTGGACCAAGAGGCAGCCAGGAAATTCCTACAATGCACCTCAACTGCACCTGTGAGGGTCTTTCCAAGAATGATTGCATTGTGAGGGTTCTGCCTTCATAAATAGTTCAATAGAATACATTTTTGAAGGGCCTGTTGGGGGAGGGGTAGAACTGTGGAAGGTGGGGCCTGATTGGAGGTTCAAAGCCACTGGAGAACAGTCTCTGAAGGCGGGTCTCTCCCTGGCCCCTTCTCTCTTTGCTTCATCATAAGCTGAATAGGGCCTGGTCCATAATCACGCCCCAGTATTTGAAGTGAAGTCTCAGAAGCTATGAACTAAAAATACACATTTTCCCCCTTTAAATCATCTCTCCCTCAGGTAGCCTGTCACAGCAGTAAGAATGTCATCAACAAACCTAGAGTCACGGAGAGAGAATGGAAAGCTAGGCTTCCTCCCACCTGTCCACGTCAGGGTCACTGCCTCAGGAAACCAAGGAAGGACAAGCTAACGGCCTTGTTAAGGAGCCGACAAACTCCTGTGACATCCGCGGTGGGATGACTGCTGTTGCTGTTGCTGATGATGCAGTGCTGTTAAATGTGACCCTATGGGGTTTCATTGCTGAAGGGAGAGATGACAACGTCCCTTCTTGTCTTATCCCCCTCTGAGTCTGTTTCAAGGTTGGTGACAGAAGGGCTAGGAAGCGAACGACACTCCTGTTTTGTTTTGAGATGGTCTCACTGGGTATCTCAGGCTAGCGTCAAACACGATATCTTTCTGCCTAAGCTTCTCAAATGCTGGGATTACAGCCTGAGGCCATGACACCTGGCCAGGCTGAAGGGGAGGTGAGGAGGCAGGAGTGTGAGGCAGCCCGTCATGTCGGTCATGTCGCATACAGTCAGGAAGCAGAGACAGAAGGAGGCTGGCCCTCAGCTGGCCTTCTTTTATTTGGTCCAGGCCTTAGGCTTACTCACTTCCAAGGTCCCTTCCCTGAAATGCTCTAGAGACATTCTCCCATGCCCAAGCAGGGGCATGTCTCCTGGGTTGTTCCCTCTCCCTTCAAGTTGACAAAAAAGACTAACCATCCACTGTGGGGCAACAGTAGACACATGGGAGTCACAAGGGTGAGGTTGAAACAGTTCTTCAAGCAATAGGCACCAAGTTAGCTGACTCCAAGTGGTCCACAGCTTATGTCTGTTGAGTGTCAGATTTGAACTAAACAAAGGAACTTCCCAGTGGACGGTGATGCCACTGGCAGATGGGCGGGTGTCTTCCCTGTTGTTGACTTAAAATACTACAACCAAGGCAACTTACTCGAGAAGGATTTTATTTGGGCTTATGGTTCCCAAGGGATAAGAGTCCACCATGGCAGGGAAACATGGCTTCACATTTGCATGGCTGCAGGAGCAGGAAGCTGAGAGCACTTGTCTCAGCCATGGGCTTGAAGAAGAGAGAGGAAACTGAAGTGGCTTGAGGCTTTTAGCCTCAAAGCCCATCCTCGTTGATGCATCTCCTAAACCTCCTCAAGCCACCAACTCAGGACCAAGTGTTCAAATGCCAGAGAGCACGGATGACGTCACTCACTCACTCAAACCACCGTAACCAGGAACAGACAGGAAGCCGCAGTGGGAGAGGACACCTTTGATCATTCTAGAGTTGTCTTGAAATTGTAGAGCAACTAGTCCAGTATCAGGGAGGGAAGACTTTCTTTCTACCCTGCGAGAAGGCGACAATGTGTCTACTAAGTATCAGGCAAGCTAATGGCAGGAAAGCTGTCTGAACTTACGAGGTGCACCAGGGCAACACAGCAAAGAAACCTGGGTACTCAGAACACAGATGGGATGTGACAGGAGCCCAGGAGCCCTCCTGAGGAGGAGGACACGGCACCTGGATGAGAGTCCACGGGGTATTAGGAAAAGATGAATGAGGTCAGGACACAGCACAGTTTGTGCAGCATGGCAGGACAAGGGGTCAACCTCTAGTCTCTTTTCTTGAGATACAGTTTATCTTTCTGGGTAGATGTGACACTGAGTGTGTGTGTGTGTGTGTGTGTGTGTGTGTGTGTGTGTGTGTGTTAGAGTGGTACTCTTCCCCAAGGCTCTGTCCGAAGGCAGATAAGGAGATCCAGGAAAGCGTTGCCTGCATTTGTGTTTTGGAGTATCTTCAACTCAGTGAGGGGTAAACCAAAGTGATGTACATTGTGGTGGCCTTTCCTGAACTTTCTGACTAAAGCTTTACAGGACATAGCCTCCAAAGCCAGAAGGGCTCAGATTGGGCCTGGGCATTATATCCTCCTGGCTCTGTGACCTTTGCCAAGGATTTAATCTCACTAATCCTCAAATTCTTCATCTGTAAAAGGAAGGTTAGGCTGGTACTTGCTTGGGAATGTTAACAGTGATTCTATGTGAGGTCAGAGCTAGGCTCCTCTTTAATTTTTCTGGAAGGCTTATCTGCAGCTCCCATGTTTCTATAATTAACATACATCATGTTTGTAGAGTGTTACATGTTTCCAAAAAGAATATGCTGATACTTTATATCAACATGCATAAATGGAACCTATTAACAGCTGAGAAGAAAGGCAAACAAAAGGCTGGGCTGGGAAAACAGATACAGCCATTTCCCCTCCAGTGAAAACTGAAGGGGAAAAGGATGTTTTGTGATTCCTAAAAATTAAAAGAAGGCCTAAATAAACTCCTTGCCAGGTTGGGCCAAAAGTGGAAAATAGGTGAAATATAGGCAAGGTGGCTCAGTGGGTGGGAGAGCTCAGTGGGTGGAGGAGCTTGCTGCTGCAAAGGCTGAGGGCCTGAGTTTAATCCCTTGGCAGAAAAGGTTAGGGGAGAAAATGACCTGACTGTACTAAGTGAGGGACACACACACATACACACATGGACACGCACACACATACACACATGGACATGCACACATATGTGCATGCACACACATGTGCACACACACACTAAATTGAATAATTAATTAAAAAATAAAAACAAGGCCAAAAACTACTCTTCTTTTTAAAAAATTCTGACTTACCCTTTTACTCTTCCTTTCCTTCTTCCTTACAAAGAGCGTGCCCATGTCTCACAATACATTTGTGGATGTCAAACGAAAACTTGCAGAGTCAGTGCCCCGCACCACCATGGTGGGCTCTGGGATTGAACTCAGGTCTCCAGGCTGAGGTTCAGGCCCCTATACTCTCTGAGCCATCTCACCAGTCCCACAATTTACACTTGTATTATTTTGGTTCCGTTTGTAAATGGCTCAGTACATAGAAAACTATGATAACCCAAGTTAAAATGGTAATAAATAAATAAATAAATAAATAAATAAATAAAATGATAGACGAAAACAATGGCCTTTTCTTTTTTCTTTCTTTTTTTTCTTTCTTTCTTTCTTTCTTTTTTTTTTTTTTTTTTCTTTTTGGTAATCTGAGATACAGTCTCATTTTGTAACCCAGGCTGGCCTGGACTGCATTAAGTAGATCGGGTTGGCCTTGAATTGCCATGATTCTCAGTCTCTTCAGCTCTGGGACTGACAGGACCCCCCACCCCCCCTCAGATAAGTCTCTTAGTGGAGATCATCAGATTTTTCTTTCTGCAAGCGTCCCAAAGGAAGGGCAGGCTCTTTGCAAGTTTAAGTATTTTCAGTATTGAAAGTTGTTTCAGTGGATCTGGTTGTCATGAACATGGGGTCAGGATTCTGTGATCTCTCGTGATTTCTAGAAGATGGGTTTGCACTCGGCAACACCAAACGCCCCACTCCTCCATTCCACGGGTGACTGGGTTAGACCAGAAGTGTAAAAAGTCAACACAGTGAAGTCAGTTTAGCCATACGTGATACAAAGACCAGCTGCCTCAATACTCCAAGATGGAACTGACTGCTGTAGTCTGTGTGTGTGTGTGCGTGCGTGCACAGGTGCATCTGTGTGGAGGACAGAGGAAAACCTTGGCTGTTAGTCCTCAAGTGGTATCGGGATTGTCATTTTCTTCCTGTTATTGTTTTTTATTTTGAATTTTGAATCAATTTTTATTCTTTTATATTTCTGCATTTAAAAGACTTTTTGATAACATCCTCTGCCTGACAGCTTGTTGTTTGTTTGTTTGTTTGTTTTGCCATTGTCCTTAACTACTACACAACTGTGAACAGCCACTTTAATGAGTTTCCTCTCTCAATCAGTTTTGCAGAGACCTGCCCATTCCTGATTTCTTGTCATCAACCTTAACTAGGTTGGTATGGTGGTGCTCAGCAAAGAGGCCCTGCACCAACCAGACACACAGGCAGGTCAAGATTGGGCGCAAGCGCAGAGAGATGGCTTGTTGCGGGTCTAAGGCTTTGCAAGCTTTCCACTTGCTAGGCCGCTGTGGGCAGGGGTGCCCCCTCACCCCTCATGGAAAGCAGTGCTAAATTCCTTTATGCCTCCAGCAGCAATTCTTTCTTGGCCATGCTGGAGAGTTTTGAGGCAGGGGGCACAAATCTTGAGGGAGCAAGAATGTTAGCCTGTTCTTATTTAAGGAAGTGGCTGGATTTTTTATTTGATAGTCTCACTTGTTTTTGCTGTTGTTGTTTTGTGTGTGTGTGTATGTGTGGTGTGTGTTTACTAAATGTGTTAGCTTGCACAGCCAGCAAGCCCCAAGGGTCCATCTGTTTCCTTCTCCTCCTAGAGTTGGGATTATAAACTGGTAGGTGCCACCAGGTCTGGCTTCATTCATGGGGTTTCTGGGATCCATTTACAAGGCAAATACTTTATCAGTTGTGCTGTCTCTCCAGGCTCCTTGGCATAGTTTGGACCTTTGCTTCTTTCAGTGCACACAGAGAAGACAGCGCATCTGTCATGGTTGGAGAACTTGGACAAAGTCGGGGAGGATTAAGAAGACAGAAAGGAGCAATGAGTTCACTTCCCCTTTCTCAGGAAACGGAAGCAGATTTGCATGCCCCTGCAGAAAGCTCATCTGTGCAGATCTCTAACTGTAGGGTTAGTGGGGTTACATAATGTTTTCCCCAGAATTGCGAAATAACAAAGTCCTTGAGGTCACTTCATCTGAGTCCTTGTTATGTCACATGCTCACACACCCGACTACACACCTGTGATGTGTTTAGTGTGTGTGTGTATGTGTGGGAGGGATTCAGTAGTAAGGAAAGAAAAGTGTGTAGTGCCTGTCCGCCCTCAAGACCTTTAGTGTTGAGCGAGGAACGGGATTGGGGATTAAATCATGAGAAATCACTATGGAATTGAGATAGAAGTGCTGGAAAAGATCCTGGGGGCAGTGGGCAAACACTTGTAACCCCAGCAACTGGGAGAAGGAGGCAAGAGATCGAGAGTTCAAAGTCAGCCTCGAGCACCTAGCAAGTTGGAGGTCAGTGAACCCCGCCTCAGACAAACAAACAAAAAATGAAAACCAGACATAAAACGAAATGAGCCCCTGGAGACAGGGATACGGAGCCACACTCACACGTGTACATACCTTACACACATATATACCACACTCACACATATACACACACACACAAATTAAAACAAAAACAAAAGCAAAAAACTGGTCCCGATGTGTCTAAAACCCCAGAGCAGAGGAGGCAGAGAAAGGAGGATATCTGGGGTTTGCCCACCAGCCAGTGCAGGCAATCTTCTATCTCTAGGATCAGTGGGAGACTCAAAATCTACTCCATATTCCAAAATCTACTCAATCAGGTAGAAGGTCACAGTGGTAAGTGAGGGGTCTGTGGAGGCAGGCTTCAGGAGTGTAGAACAAGCTCTGAGCAGAGCAGTAGATTTAGTCACTGCAGGGCTGTGTGGGGACAGGACTCTCGAGCAGGTGTTAAGGATCTGCCTTCTACTTTCTCAAGCTCATAGAGCTCTGCGGAAACATCTTCACCTCAGATTTCAGACAGTGAATGGAAGGGCCCAGAACGGCCCTGCCTGGGGGTGAGTGGCCTGCAAGACAAATGGTCAAGGGATGGCCGTGGCCTTCCAAGAAGGAAGGTGGGGAACTGGACTTGGAACTCCGCAGTCTCCCTCACTGACATGGTGTGACACCTGCCAGGCCGCGTGTCCTGCTGACGTGCCTGGCCAGATAGCTCCCTCTCCTGTTTTAGCCCATTCGCTTTCCTCAGCAGATGCAGGAGAGACAGGAACTGCTCCTTTCCTAGAAGACACATCCAGAGGCAGTTTTTGGTGCCTAACCAAGACTGAGAGTTCCAGTCTTAATAAATTCACCCTCAGCCTGCCAAAGTCACCTGCAGGCACTGGGTTTGAGGAAGGGCCCTTTGCCTTGGTTCCAGGTAAACCTAACAGAGGACCTGTCTCAGGCACAATTTACTGCAGCTGGTGTCTCTCAAACCTTCTGTTGCCGTTGGCTGCTGTTGTCAACTCAACGCAAGCTAAAGTTATCTGAGAAGAGGGAACCACGACTGAGAAAAATGCCTCCATCAGATTGGCCTGTAGGCTAATTGGTGACTGATGTGGGAGGACCCACAGCACTAGGAAGATGGTCCTGGGCTGTGCAAGAAAGCAGGTTGAGTAAACCAGGCGGGACAAGGCAGTAAGTAGCATTCTCTCCACGGCTTCTGCTCCTGTTCCTGCCTCCAGGTTCCTGCCCTGCTCCAGTTTCTGCTGTGACCTCCCTGGATGGTAGACAGAGTACAAACTACAAAACGAAATAAGTCCTTTCCTCACTAAGTTGTTTTTGGTCATGATGTTTCATCTCAGCAACAGACCCCCTGGAAGATGGGCTATCGAGAGGTCCCCATCTTTTGAGGGCTGGAAGTAGGTTGATCGCACATGTCAGTTATCCAATCAGACATCTGACAGGGAACGGAGGCTCTATTAACAAACTGCAGAACAGAGGCTGAAGAGATGGTTTAGTCAGTCCATAAAGTGAAGGCCACACAAGCAGAGACCACCTCTAGCACCTGCCTAGGAGGAAGCTGGGTGCTGGAGCAGAAGAGAGCTCGGTCTGTAAAGCGCTTGCCTGATGCAGGATCCTGAGGACCTGACTTCAGGTCCCAGCACCCTCATAAAAAGCTTGGTATTGCCTTGCATGGGCCCATAAACCCGGTGTTGTGCAGTGGAGACAGGAGGATCACCGGGGCTGAGACCTTGTCTCAAAGAAATAAGGCAGAAAGTGATGGAGCAGGACACCTGATACCCTCTGGCTTTCATGTATGTGCATATGTGCATACACACATATGTATACCACCACACTCATACACAGACACAAAAGTTTTAATTATAATTTTTTTTAAAAAAGGCTGGCACAGGTGCATCTGAAACCCCCAGTGCTGGCAAAGTGAGGCAAGAAAATGTCTGGGCTTGCTGGCCAGCTGGTCTAGCCAATCTCCCATCTCCAGGATCAGTGGGAGACTCGAGCAAGCCAAGGGACTAGAGAGGTGGCCAAGGGGCCAAGGGACTGGAGAGGTTGGCTCAGCAATTAAAAGCCCTTGCTGGTCCCATAGAGACCCGGATTCAGTTCCCAGCACTCGCATGGTCATCTCCTGGGGTGTGGTGGCTCGTTGCCTTCTGCGACTCAGTTCAGGGAGATCCAATGTCCTGTGATAACCTCTTCTGCAACAGCATGCACATGATGCACATACAGACACAAAGGCAAAATGCTCACACAATAAAGGGGAGGAAAACCCTTAAAAACAAATCAGGTGGTGTGACTGAGGTAGACACTGGATGTGGGCATCCACGTGCTCCACACATGGGCACACACATGTACAAGCAGATACTGTTTCTAGAAAACATGGTTACCCCAAGAAGAAAAGAAATTGGATGGCTGTGATGCCTTTCTACTAATAGACTTTCTACCTTCAGCCAAGTATTTTCTCTAGTCACCTGAATTATCCAAGAGCGATCCCTGGAAAGCAGGAAGCAGACCCACCACCAAAGACACTTATCCCCAAGGTTCCTTATGGTCAACACCCTGAAAATATCAGCCCCACTAAGATCACATGGCTGACTATTTGGCTTCACCCAGCAAACCACGCCCTGGAAATGGTCCTTCCAATTGGGAGGCTCTAGCCAGGAGCTCATTAGAAAAGGACTCTCTGCTCAGACCTACTGAACCAGAACCTTCAAGTTAGGTAAGTTCACCAAAGTTAGGTTAATCACCAAAGTGATTAACAAGCACATTAAAGTCTGAGACAAACCCTTAGATTTTTGCCCCACAGTAAATAAAATAAAAGAGAATAAAACATCAACAACACACACACACACACACACACACACACACACACACACACACACACACACACACACACCAACCCAGTCCCTTACAACGTGATCATGCGTGCATGCACATAAAACTGAAACCAAGCAGTGCTTACCGTTACTTTATTTGAGAAAACAACGTGTTCAACGTGTTCGGGACTCTGGGTCTACATTTCCGAACTCTCTCCTGGGTCCCAACGGAACTATGAAGCCCCTGGAAGCAATGTTTAGAAGTGTGTGTGGGTGCTTGGTGGGGTATCAAGGAAAGTAGTGTAATCACTTTCTAGCTTGTTTTGCGAAACGTGCGCTTAGTCACTTCTGAGTTTGAAGTTGGAGCTCCGACTGGGCGGTGGGGGTGGGCGGGGAGGGAGGCGTGGGAGCGCGGTGCGGGGCCCTAAAGGGCCGATCCAGCGGCCTTGATTAGAGGCCGGAGGAAAGCAGGGCTGGAAGCTGGAGAGGGCTGGAGCTGGAAGGCTCTCGGGCGGCGGCGAGAGGTCCTGCCCAGCTGTTGGCGAGGAGTTTCCTGTTTCCCTCCTGGCGCCCGGGTAAAGTTGATGAGTGAGTCACTCGCGCGCACCGACCGACGACAACCCCCGCGCGCGCACACGCTCGCCTGGGGGACGGAGCCCCAGCCTCCTGCGCAGCTCTCCTCGGCCGCCGGGGGCCTCCTCCTGGCCTCCAAGCTCCGGGGATCGCCGGCCACATCTGGCCCGCACCTCTGCCCGGCGCGCTCCCGGCGGCACAGGCATCCTGAGAGGGCGTAGAGTCAAGGCACAGCCCAGGGTCCCCGAGGCTCGGTTCGCGGCGCCCCAGGGGCCGGTCTATGAGGAGCAACGGGGGCTACCATGGGTCGGGGGCTGCTTCGGGGCCTGTGGCCGCTGCACATCGTCCTGTGGACGCGCATCGCCAGCACGATCCCGCCGCACGTTCCCAAGCCTGGTGAGTGAGTGGCCGGGGCGCGACGCTGGGGGTTCACTAGGGCTCCCCGCTCCTCCTCCAACCCCGGGGGCAGCGATTGACAGTCCGCCGCGGGACCTGGCGCGAAGGCGGAAACGGGAAGTTTGTAGCGGCCCGAGGCGTCCCAGGCCCGCGGAGATCCGGGGAAGATCTCTCGCAAAAAAAGAGTAGGACAGTCCGCTTGAGGGGGACTTGAGGACGCTCCTGACCCCTTTGTGCACGCACGAAAGGCGAGGGCGGCCCTGAGGGGCCCTGCACTCCCCGGAAAGGGAAGTTGGAGAAGTTGGGGCTTGGAAGAGTAGCGGCTGGGCACTGGCTGGCCAGCTGCTGCACACCTGGGCCGTGTACTGCGCTAGACAGCCAGACTGAACCAGACTACAGCCCTCAGCTCTGCCACCTCGGGAGGGATTCTGGGCCGCGACTCACTGGATACAAGTGAGGGAAAGAACTGATTTCAAAAGGCAGTCATCTATTCCCACTGTTTCTTGGTCTCCAGGAATGGGACGCAGTGAGGGTGGTCAGGCTGATGGCTGGGAAATTTTTTGCTGCGTGCCTACTAAGTGCTCGACTCTTGGGATGCTGCCTGGAGTTAAAGATCTTAGAGGCTGCCCTTCAGTGGAAACACTTAAGCCAGGATGCCCTCCGGGTCCCACCGCAGGGGTGGTAGTTAAAGGAGTAAAAGCAGGAATCAGTGCTCCTTCCTAAGGGCTTGCCTTGGAAGCGCAGAATCTCTGACCTTTGCACACCAAAGTTAGAATTGTGGCAGCTATCTGTGGTCAGGGACACTCTTCGGGCAAGTCACGTGACTCTGGGCCTCAGTTTCCTCTTCTGGACAACTCAGTGGTTCAGTTTATGTAAACTTACACTCTTTTCATCATTGGCTTTCTGAGACCTTCCCTGGTGACTGACTGTGAGATGGCCAGGGTGAATTTTGGTTGAAATGCTGAGGATGCCATGGCCTTGTGTGTGTCTTGGGGAGTGGGTAAGGCTACGGGGAGTGGGGAGAGGGAGCTCTTTACAGATGTCAGAGTAGGTGAGGTGCTCAGAGAAACCCTGTCTTGAAAAAGCAAGAACAAAACAAAGCAAAAAGAATTAAGGATCAGCAAGGTGGGTTCAGCAGGTGGCGCATTCCTGTAATTCCAGCACTCAGGAGGCAGAGGCGGGGGTTCGGATCGCTGTGAGTTCGAGGCCAGCCTGGTCTACAGAGTGAGCCCAGGACAGCCAAGCTACACAGAAAAAAACCCTGTCTCGAATAAATAAATAAATAAATAAATAAATAAATAAATAAATAAATAAATATTAAAAAAAAATACTGGTCATGTTGGAAACAGCAGTGGAGCTTTTCAGAAGGGAAGAGCCACACAAAATGAAACAGCAACAGTTCTAAAAGGATTACAACCCTGTCCTATAGTTTCATGACCTCTGCTTTGAAATTGCTGGTCTCTATTAAGCTGCGTCTCTTCTGGCTTGGTTGACTGGAGATTTGGCTCAGTGGGTAAGAGCATTTACTGTGTAAGCTTGAGGGCCTGAGTTCAAATCCCCAGCGTCCATATGCAAAGTTGGGCATGGTCCCTTGCCATCCTGGTGGTAGTGAGGGAAGACTTTGGAAACTGCTGGGTGCCAAGCTATCTCTAGGTTCTGAGGTAGACCCTGACTAAGGAAATCAATGGAGGAATCAGTGGTGTCCTCCTTGGGCCCCGCTCACACATGCACATAGACCCTCTGTTGCATACATGTAATCACACAAACACACACACACACTCACACACAGAGAGAATATGGCTAAAAGAAATTTAAAAAAATAAAAAAGAAATATAAAAAAAAAGAAATTAAAGAAAAACTGCTGGATTTTGCTGATGATCCTCAGGAGCAACACCCCACCCCCACCCCGGGTTTTGTTTTTTGTTTATTTGTTTGTTTTGTTTTTGTTTTTCAGTGTACATAAAACATTTGCTTTAGATTGGGAAGAAACAAAATTCTGGAGGCCTCCATTTAAGTTTTGTTTACAAGATTGAGATTTGTGATTTTTCAAATTCCAGGCTCTGTAGCTCATGAGTCATTTATACATACGGCTTTATACAATTAGCCGGTGGGTCTAAATGTGGGCTTTAAATAGTTTTACAAAACTGAGAGTTTTTACATTTTATGGAATTGCTACCCCAGAATATTTGGACAATTCACTTTGAGTTGTACCCATGTGATCAAAGTTTTTAAAGATGGTTTAAAGTTGGAAGACAGCTCCCAGGGAAAGGACGTGTGGAATTCCACTTGCCTTTTCACTTTCCACAGAAAGGAAAGGTGTCAGAATTTCTCCGATGTAAGTGGTAAATTGTGAGAATATTTTTCAAGCTATCTTAATGCAACATAAGATGTGAACAAAGGAGATTGTTTACAAAGTCCTAGTCAGCCCAACAAAAGAAAAAATGAGGGGCTGGAGAGATGGCTCAGTGGTTAAGAGCACCGGCTGCTCTTCCGGAGGACCGGGGTTTGATTCCTAGCACCCACATGGCAGCTCACAACTGTCTGTAATTCCAAGATCTGACACCCTCACACCTATGCACATAAATTAACAGAAAAAAAAGAAAAAAAAGGAAAAACAGAAACAAAAACTATCTATGCTTACCAGCATGACAGGTGAGCAAATGATTTCAGCACAAAAGAAAAATTGAGTGTGCGTGTACACACACACACACACACACACACACACACACACACACACACTTTACACTTTTTAAAAAGTGTTTTTCCCCTCCTGTTTCTCTGTGGGTGCCCTTCATGAGTGCTGGAATAGGGTAGCTTCACACTTGGTGCTCATGAGTGTGGAGCCCAAAAGTTGGCATCAGGTGTCTTCAATTGCTCTGCCTCATTTACCCAGGCAGGTTTATCTGATGGTGTGGGGCCTCTAGCTGAAGCCAGAGTGCACTGTTCAGGTTTGTCCTGCCAGCCAGGTTGCCTTGGGGACCTCCAGTCTCTGTCTCCTGCATGCTGGTACTGCAAGTGACCAACACATCCTCCTGCCTCTTTATGTGGGTGCTGGGGACGTCTGAGTTCACAATCCCCATACTTGCATGGCAAGGGCTCTCTGAGCTAAGCCATCTCCCCAGCTGCCAAGAAGTATGCTTAGACAAAGTTTAACTTTTAAAAGGGTGTGTGTGTGTGTGTGTGTGTGTGTGTGTGTGTGTGTGTGTGTGTGTGTATGTGTGTGTCCTGTCTGCTCCTGTGTAGAAGGAATCGGGACAGCTTTCATAGTTGGCTTTTACCTTCTACCATGTGAGACCCAAGAACTCAGATCCTGCAGCTTGGATGCAAACACCTTACCTAAAAATTAAAATAAAAAAAAATTAAATTGTTTTTGATGTAGTATATTCATCCTAATAAGTGCTCAAAAATCTGAAATTACTTTTAGGAGAAACTGTGCCCTGGATGCAGTCAGACCTCAAAAATGGTTTTTACTTTTTAGACACCTACAGAAAGGTCTTCACAGAGGACTAAACCTGGGTCCTAGTGTCCCAGGCATCACTGGTCCCAACAGGTCTTTAAGGATGTCCTCACACCTGTCCAGATCCAGACCTAGAAATCCTTAGTTCTGGAGTTTAATCCTTTGGGCCTACTTCTCCCTCACACCTCTAGGGCACTTCCTTTAATGGCATCTTATTTTTTTTTTAACAAGTGGATTATGCAGAAAATGCAAACCAGGGCTTTAATTTGCTGCCTCTGTGTTGGTTTAGTGCCCCCACATTGAGGACTTCCTATCAGATGCCCACCCACTGTAGTCCTCTGTGGAGCCCGTGCTCCCTTTCATCCTTTTCCTGCCATCGTCGTGACTTCTTTACAGCTTTCTTTACATTTATGAACGACTGCTTTACATCTTGGGTTTCCTAATTTCATTGTGTGTGTGGCAGCTGTGGGTATGTGCGGGAGAGTGCAGCGGGTGCAGGTGCCAGTGGAGGCCAGAGGTGGTGGATCCTCGGGGGCAGGAGTTACAGATGGTTGTAAGACACCCCCGGTAGATGCCCTCTGCCCCTGGGAACAATTCTATTTCCCTAATGAGTATTGGACCCTTATTAATGCTACCTTTGACACTGCCTTATTATTCCTTTTCAATGGTATTTATTGAATATCTCCTTCTATGGGAATGTTTAGACTCAGAGAACACTACCCCCAAACGAACGAGACAGACCCCTTCTTGCTTGTTTTGCTTCTTTGAGCTCCATACCTGCACTGTGTCACAGACAGCACAGGACATATCAGGGGCTTAGAACATTGTTCAGTTCTGTTCCGATACCCACACCCCAAATCCCTCATGTTTTCCTGAATGCTCCAGGAAGGTGTGCATGTTGGGTAGTTCCTCCTGGGTGCCTCTGTATGAGTTTCTCACTGCTGTGTTCTTACTCCACTGTCTCCACCTGGTTACAAGCCAGTCCCAGAAGACCCATGGTCCATGTTCATGCCTCTTAGCAAGCTGCACCAGGTGTGTCCAGGCTACCTTTCTGCTGTCTGACCTGGAGGTAGAGTGAGGGCCACACAGGTTGCCTTGGATTCCAATCCTGCCTCTCCCTTATTGGCTGTGTGGCCTAGGAGGCCTTGGCACACACTGTGTAAAACTGGGATGACTGTGGTCGGTTGGGATAAAATAACACTCTCAAGTGCTTAGCCCCATGTTCATGTGTCTCTCCCCCCTCCCCCCCCATAGATGGGTCTGGTCATTTTGAATTCTTCAGTCACACCTGACAAAGGCCTCACCTTCCCTCTTCTTTATGACTTTGCGTTGTGCCAAGGCCTATGGCAGTGTTTCTCAACCTGTGGGTTGTGGTCCCCTTGGGGGCACATGTGTGAGATATCCTGCATATGGGATATTTTGATTCATAACAGTGGCAAAATTACAGTTATGAAGTAGCAATGAAATAATTTTATGGCTGGGGTCACCACACATGCGGAACTGTCTGAACGGGTCACAGCTTTAGGAAGGTTGGTTACCTTCTAGAACATTCCAGACCTCAGTTTAGGCAACTGTCCCTCCATCCCCTCTTTCTGCCTTTCTCTGGAACTTCTATCTGACTACTTTTTCCTCATCTTTGAAGACCTACCTTGGGCCTCATAAGGAAACCTGCTTTCAACCTGCCAGGTGAGTCGAGTACCCTCTCCTCCGTCCTCTTCCAGTTCCTAGCAGCAGCCAGTCGTCATCTTTGTGTGGTCCCCTAGTCCACGGAGCTGCTCTCAGGAGCAGCTGAGCCTCTCTCCATCCTGCTGGGGAGAGGGTGACAGCCTTTAATACCTAGGCAGTCCCTGCTATGTTGGGCCTTTGGTCGTGAGTGATTATATCTGAACGAATGTGGCTTTGTAGCACCTGTGATTGAACCCAGGGCTTTATGCACCTCCTCCCCTCACTTGTCTCTGAATTTTGTACTAGGGTCTCAACTAAAGTCTCCTGGAGAAAAACAGCCTTTCAGCCTGCTTTGCGTTTGCCTCAGCCCTTAATAGCTAGGCCTCCAGGCCTGTGCCTCAGGGCACAGTTTTGGCGATTTCTATGCTGTGTAATTGGTTACTATATTCTGACCAAAGATAGAAAAAGATGTTTGATTTCTGATTTTTTTTTTAATGACTATAGAGCCCTTAAAACCATGACACTTTAGAAAAGTTTTCACCTACAAAATTACCCTGGGAATACTAGATATTCTCTCCAACCCCCCCCCCTCCTTTTTATTTTCTCAAAGATTGTAGAAAGGAGACAGTAATCACAAAGTAGAACGCTGAATTGGATTTTTCGAGGCAGGGTTTCTCTGTGTAGCCTTGGCTATCCTGGACTTCGTAGACCAGGCTGGCCTCAAGCTCACAGAGATCCACCTGCCTCTCCCTCCTGAGTGCTGGGATTAGAGGCAGTGGCAACCCCCCCCCCCCTTTTAAATGCAGGCTTTGTCAGGTGTGGTGTTTTGGTGTTGTTTGTTTGTTTGTTTGTTTGTTGAGACAAGGTTTCACTCTGTGGCCTGGAATTTATTTACTCCATAGCCTAAGCTGTCCTCACAGTTGGAGCAACCCTCCTGCCTTAGTATCTCAAGTACTGCTATTACAGGCCGAGCCAATCATGAATTGAATGTTTACGTTTCCTTCTCCACCCCGGCTTTGTGGTTTGGTCTCTGAGCCATGTATCTAAGGAACGTATGCTCTCCGTCACTGGCTGTCTATCATAGAGCATCCTGGGGATTATTCAGGTCAGATGCAAACCACCGAGGCATTTTAAATAGGCTGCACGGAACTGTATTTCCTGTCCCCAGCTCGGCATATGCAGCCAAAGGCTACATAAAAGTTTAACCCTAACACCCCGCTAGGTTCTGTGTTCCAGCTCCTATGGACCCGTGGACAGCTGAAGCTGTGGTTTTCAGAACCAGGCCAGGGCTGAGCAGTAGCAACATGGCGTCCACAGCTTGTTTTCTCCCTCCTCCTTCCCACAGGTGCCTGTGGCCTCTGATGGGGCAAGAGAGTGGGCAAGAGAGTGAATGATTGCTGAGTTTCTTTGTGGGGTTTGCTAAGGAACTCAGGAAGCGGCGCAGACACCTAGGCTTATCTTGGGGAGCAGCTAGGAAGAACAGTGACATGACTTACTCACTTTGATCATAGGAAGAAAACTAAAAGATAATCCTTGCAATTCTCTGTTTTATAAATAGACGGAGGCTACTGGCGTTCACCGTGTGTGGTGTGTGTGTGTGTGTGTGTGTGTGTGTGTGTGTGTGTGTGTGTGTGTAAGTGGCTCTTGATAGGAAGCTGGAAGGGTTAGGTATATCATATTTGGTGATGGTGGTGGGGAACCTTGGCACCTCTAATGCCCTCGATGCATCGCTTCTGATCGGTTCCCCTGCGTCTATGATCTGCCATCGGTTTTCTTTCATTTCGCATTTCTCCTTATGCACATTCATTGCACACAGTACTCTGTGGCAGGGGCATGCACCACAGAAAATCAAGACAGGAAGGGCGTGTTGCACAGTGTCGTTTATAGTTCCTGGCCTGACAGTGACATCATAGTAGTAGGAACCAGTGTGACCTGGGTTCGATACCGATAGCAGTTCAGCTGCAACCTGTTCAGTTAAGTGTATTGGAAACTTTAAATTTCAAGTCTATAGAGCCATCACATCAGCCTGGGGCTCAGACAACTGCTGGTGCTGGAAAGCAAAATACATTTAACCTGACTTAATGAAGATGAAAAAAATTTACCTCTGAGGTCCAGCTAATTTGAAAGTCTGTAGTTGGGGGAACACTCTTTTTTTTCACACTATAGCCTGATGGATTGTGACTTGTTCTGGCCTGGGTCCTCCTCCTCCCCTTCCTCCCCCTCCCATCCCCCCACCTCTCCTCCTGGAATCAGGGTCTCTTTTTTTTAAATATATTGTATTAATTTATTCATATTACATCTCAATTGTTATCCCATCGGAATCAGCGTCTCTTGAAGCCTGAACTCACCACGATTGTCGCTAAGGTTTTCCTTGATCTCCTGATCATCCTGCCTCTACTTTGCGGACACTGAGATTACAGTCATGCAGTGCTACAGCTGATTTCTGTGGTCTCGGGATAGAACCCAGGGCTGTGTGCAGTCTGAGCGAGCGCTCTCCCAATGGAGCATCCAAATGGCGCCATAGAGCAACCATCCCCTCCCTTGGCTGCAGTTGACTCAATCTGGCCTCTGGCCTCCTGCCTAGGTTCTTAAGGGGGACCTGGCATCTGCATACGCTGGCTGTTCCTAGGGCTGGAGCTGTGCGCCCTCAGAAAGAATTAGCTTCAAGGAGAGAACTTGTGGCTGGTGAGATGCTATCTGGGAAAGGTCAGGCATGCAGGCCCTCCCACCCATTATCTGATGGAATAGTTTGTTTCAAATATTTTCAGCATTGCAGCTGAAATGTGAGCCTGGTATCATGAGCAAAGGGCACCCATGCTTTGGCCTTTCAGCGGCAGTCATTTTCCTCAGGCGTGCCCTGTGGCGTAAGGACACTGTAGAGTTCTAATCCCTGCTCTGCCCCCTTTATGACCATCTTGTGGGTATGGGGGGGTCACCAGGCTTTTCTGTCCTAAACCCACATCTGCAATCTGCATGGATGCCTGGGCCATTTTGTTAAAAGGCCTTCCTAGCCTCTGGTTGGACACCTTAGACCTGTGGGTTGTGACCCCTTTGGGATCACATATCAGATACCCTGTGTATCATATATTAAAGGGTCACAGCGTTAGGAAGGTTGAGAAGCCCTGCTCTAGTAGATAGTTGGGATAGAGAAGGGGAGGGGGGAGGAGAAAAGAGGAGAGAATGCTCACTAGAAGACGTAATTTTCCATTTTAGTGTCCTGCTTTTAAAATTTATTTTTATTTATGTGTCCATGTGTACCTCTGCATGCTAGTATGTGCCTGTGCATGTGGGTGCCTGCGGAGGCCAGAGAGGGTGTCAGATGCCCTGGAACTAGAGTTTCAGATGGTTGTGAGCTGTCTGATGTGAGTGCTGGAAACCATACTTGGATCCTTGGCAGGAGCAGCCTGTGCTCTCTAACTGTTGAACCGTCTCCACGCCCTTTTGATGGAACAGGCCGCAGAGAGGAAAGACAACATGCCAACCAGGCCCCCATTTCCAGGGGAAGGTCTTCGAGCAAGCAAAGACTTCTAACCTTCAACCAGGTCGTCCAACCAACGGGGCGTTGTGCTTGTCAGTCAAGGCACAAGGATATGGCACATTTGGTTCAGCTGGGCACTGGCTGGGCATGCAACTAACTGTCCCTGCTTTGGGCCATGGAGCCATGGCATTGTAATCCTGGGCCTTCCAGTGTCTGGGTGGGCTAGGAACGAGCCACATTCCTCTGCAGAAGAGCTGGGCAAATGTTACATCTGTTGGCTGCATCCTGTTTCCCCAGAGTGGAGAGCATTCCCATTCGTGAAAGAAAGCAAGGACCCTGGCCATCTTCTAGGGCGAAGGAGACTCAAGGCATACAGCGGCAGTTTTATTGTGGGAACTGAACGGGAGCTCAGCCGCTGGGCTCACTCTGCTGCAGCTGCTACACTGGTTTCATTTCCTCCGCACGCACGGCAGGTTGATAAGTACAGGGCGAGTGCGTTTCTCCGCTGTTATGAATATTTCATTTGAGCAATCCATGGCTTCTCAAGCATTCTTTTCAAATGAGGCTCTTAGGACAGTTTAGAGAGGTTAAAAAAAAAAAAGGCAAAGGTGTGCTTTTGGAGAAATGAAGGCTTGGCTGAACACACACAAACGCCTGGAGGAAAATAAGGCGTGGTGCATATTTTCAGCGAATGCCATAGTGGCTCTTCATCTAGTAAAGAATTAAACTGTTTACAAAGATGAATTTAATTTTTTGGGGGGGGGGATCACTCACTGATGACTGCAGATGACTGCCTTCTATCTGCCCCCATGCCCCAAAGCTCTGTGTTCCACACAGAAATGTGGCTGTTCCTTGGGGTCTGGAGTCCTCTGGGCACGGTTCCTAACCATGGCAGGAGCTCTCAATGGCTGAGATCATCCTGTGGCCTGGGAAATGCTGAGCCTCCCCATCCCCCCTGCCCCCCCCCCATCGCCACCCCCGTCATGTCTCAGGAAATACTCAAGCAACCTTTCTCAGGTGGATCTTCTAACTATCCTGTCTTAGTTAGGCCTCTGTTGCTGCGATGAGCACCACTTGTAGAGTAAAGGGTGTATTTTGCTTACACTTTCAAGCCACAGTTCCTCACTGCGGGAAGTCAGGGCAGGAACTCAAGGCTTTTAGGAACCTGGAGGCAGGAGCTGATAGCCATGGAGGGATGCTGCTTACGGACCCTCTCCTCACGCCTTGCTCAGCTTGCTTTCTCATAGCACCCAAGACCAGCAGCCCAGGGGTGGCACCACTCACAGTGTGCTGGAGCCTTCCGCATCAATCCTCAGTCAAGACGGTGCCACACAGGCTCATCACTGGGCAGTCCGGTATGAGGCCACTCTTTCCACATGACTCCAGTTTGTCTGGTTTGTGTCTAGTTGGCAGAAACGGTAGCAAGCACACGTGTTAAGTCTTTCAGAGGATTTGGTTTGGGGACCAAAACCCATAGCGCTTACAATGTGCTGAGCGTGGGCTGTCTCAGTGAATAGAAGCCGTTCTCCGTCTGCAAGAAGACACTAAATAGTATATTCCACGTGCGTCGACTGCATCAGCATTTAAAACGTAGTATCCTGTTTAATTTCCCTGGCGAGCTAAAATGAGGCGTCATCCATGTACTATGTATGTGATGCCTGATGGATGGCCTCAAGGTGAAAATGCACAATGTACTGCAAATGGTGCATTCTCAGGAGAATCATAGAGGATTTACTCCCCGGGGACATTAAGTAGCTTTAGTAAGGCGGGTGCCGTATTGAGGATGGAGAAAGTTTGAGGCTGTAGCCCAGAGATGAGGATGCATGTGGGACATCCAGGAGGATCTTCCATGAAGTGTTTGGCTGTTAACCGCCAGGGCTTCCCTGGTAGAAGCGTAGACGCCCAGCTCCTGGTCTGGGACTGTGGCTGACAAGTGCCATCAATGCAAACAGTATTCAAGAAGCCTTGCAAGGGCGTTGCTGTCCTTCTGGAAGTTTTCATGGGTCTGGAGGCAGGCCAAAGTGTTTATATGGCATTGCCTATAATGGATTAGGAAGTGGAAAGACAGTTTTATAAGTTAGCAAGGAATAATTTATAAATTACTGAAGAATGTGCCTCCAAGATGGCTTTTCCAGAGGGCCTGAGCTCAGTTCCCTGTACACACTTTAAACAGCAGTCAACTGTGACTCCAGTCCCAGGGAAATAGGATGCCCTCTTCTGGCCTCCACAGGTTCTACATTCACAGGCACATACCCACATAGACACACATACATATACATAAATTAAAGTAATTTTTGTAAAAAATAGCAAATGATAAATTATTCTGATTTGGGTGTTAGACGGAGGATAGAAGTTTTTTTTCTTACATTAGAAGATATTACAAGATCATTGGGAAAGATGATCAAAAAGCATGTACGAAATAATAGGAAAATATTCAGAGAAGTTTGTCAAGCCACTAGTGGACAAAAATATTTATTTTTCTATAAAGGTTTCTATTTGTGGCATTTGTGATTTGTATATGCCACGAAAATAATTGTAGATAGATATTCGCCCTCGCAGCAGAATTTCTATTCTTAATCGTGGGTTAGTTTCTTAACAGAGTGTCTCTAACATGCATAAACATCACCCTCCTCGAGATCTGACGCTGTGCATAATGCTAGGGTTCACTCTCTGGCTTAGGAGATGTATTTAAGAATGCCTCCTCCTCCTCCTCCTTCCCCCTGCTACAAACAGAGACTGGAGTCTGCACCATGGCATCACCAAACAAAAGCCTGCCCTCCATCAGCCCCCGCCCCTACCTCAGGTTCAACTAAAACCCTTCATCACTTGCCTCACGTTCCAGTCCTGTGCCAAGGAGAAACGAAGTTGGAAATGTGTAATTACCGCAAGACCTTGATCTTAAATGAAAGGTAACCTAGGACTGACCCTTATTTTGAGATCAGAGAGACAGACAGAGGGAGGGGACTGAGGCACCAGCCGCAGGAAAGTGTCCAGGGACCTGCCTGAATGTTGGCTTCGGTGGGGCTTGTTTTGAATTATGTGTGATTTTTCTGCTTCTTCCCTCCCTTTTCCTGTGTGGTGTGTGCATGTGTGTGTGTGTGTGTGTGTGTGTGTGTGTGTGTGTGTGTGTGTGTGCGCGCGCGCGCGCGCGCGAGTGCATGAGCGTGTGTGCACAAGCACCAGGGAATGGAAAGCGTGTGCATGCCTACCACAGTGCCTCTGTGGAGGTCAGAGGGCAGCTTAGGGGTCAGTCCTCTCCTCTTTTGGGGGGGTCTTTCTTGCTTTTGCTGCTGCACTGCAGAGGTGCGTGGAACTCAGGCCCTGGCACTCACTAGCTAAGCGCTTTTACCTGCTGTGCCATCTTCCGCAGCCCCCACCAGGTTTTTGAGACAAGATCTCTCTCTCTCTCTCTCACTGACCTGGAAATTGTCCTTTTGGCTTAGGTTGGCTGGTCTAGGGAGCCTCAGTCCACCACTCAGCACTGAGATGACAAGTCGTCACTATGCCTGGCTTTTAGAAAGGGTTTTTAAATTGTTTTTAGTTGTGTGGATGGGAGTGCAGGTGCCCATGGAGGCCAGAGACATCATCCCACGGAGCTGGTGTTACGGGCAGTTGTGATCTGCCCAACAGTGGTGCTGGGAATCAAACTCAGGCCCTCTCCGAGAATGCTGCACGCTCTTAATTACTGAGCCATCTCTCCCCCCCCCTCCCCCCCCCCTCCCGGTGTCTGATTTTTTAATATTGTTTCTGGAGATGCCACCTCAGGTCCTCCTGCTTGTGTCCCTTAGCCACGGAGTTACCAGCCCTCGGAAGCATGTAATTCTTCATGCTAATAGAAAACATTAGCAACTTGACTTAGAAAACATTTATTAAATCCTGAACTAATACAAACAGAAAGCGTCCCAAACCCTCACAGGTGGCAGCCGCCTTTCCCTGGAGTTTTTAAACTCACTGTTACCAAAGAGAATCTAAAAATGCATTGCTGCAGTTATTTTGAGAATTTCCCCGCTGCAGGTGTGTGAGTGGCAGAGTGGAGAAATAGCAGGTTTGCTTCAGCCGGAACTCATGCCTTGCTAAGACAGCCTCGCCCGCTTTGGGGGTAATGCCGTTTCTCTTTGTCAATTCTAGTGTTTGGTTCTGATCTTCCCTTGAATCCATAAAATGTCCAAGAAGGTTTTTCCCCAGGGTGGAAAAATCAAGAAGGACTTTGCTGGGTGTTGACCAAGACCCAAGGGGCGTCTTTGTGCTTTGCGGAAGAAGAGGAAGTGAGTGTGGGTATAGTTAGTGTCCTGTTGCCCTTCAGAGATTGCACCATCGCTCTCCTTAAAATACCCTTAGGGAAGACAGACATTGCCA